>NC_041347.1:10380207-10680207 GCF_004354835.1 Perca flavescens
GCAGCAGCAGCAGCAGCAGCAGCAGCAGCAGTATGGGCAGTATGTGACCAATGGGTGGCAAGTTCCCTCCTACAGCATGTACGGCCAGACGTGGAACCAGCAAGGATTTGGAGTAGAGTGAGTTGTACTAGAATGTATTAAATTCATACATAAACCTTTCGTATGACTATATTGTCACAGGCCAGAAGACTTACCTCCATCCTAAATGGTGATGGATGGTGCCTTGGCCACACTCTACTCTAAAACAGTTTTTCTAAGATAAAAGAGGAGATATTTTCCTCCATTCTGGGGAGCATGTATTTATTTATTTTACAACATGGTTGGTCTTTGTATGCAGTGAACACAGTCGTACTAACTGGGTATTTATGGCGTCTTTGCAGGCAGTCCCAGTCACCAGCCTGGGTGGAAGGCTTTGGATCTCAGTCAGCCCAGGCTGCAGCTCCACCCGGTCCTGTCATGTCCAACCTGGCCAATTTCAGCATGGCTGGCTACCAAACGCAGTGAGCTAGCACTAACCTAAGGGTAGTACCATGAGGGTTTCGTCAACCCTTTTAGACCACACAGCACTCTTTCACCTGGATAGCTGCTGTGGTAGAAGAAGGGCAGGGGCCATATTCAAAAAGCCTTTGTAGCTAATAGTTGCTTCTAAACAACCAGTTCAACAATTATGTTTTAAATGACAGTGTCCATTTCACTCAGAAATTTTAAAAAGTTTATTTGATGATAATTTAGTTTGGTTATGGAAAAGTGTGCTTAGGCATCTGAAATAAAGCCAAACAACTGTCTTTGGCCAACTTTTTGAATGTTTGGTCCCATGAAAATCATACCCAGTATGTGACAAAGAGGATTTACAGCTATCCTAACAGAAACAAGAGACCATTTCATGCCTCATATCATACCCTGAATAAGTTGACCAATGGGCCAAACAATCAAAAAGTTGAGTCCTTCAGAAACTAATTGTTACCCTCCCATATTCAAAACATGAGCAAAAATGTATCCAGAAATGTAAACCGAAACATAACAGCCACGCTATTTTAGTGGAGTTAAAAGCACATTTACTATAAGCCATCTTATTACTCCAGCAGCTCACTGGAACAAAACTACAGCAATATCCGGTCTCAGTTTGCCAATGTGTTTTTTTATATTTCGGTGTTTGTTACAGACTTGTCAAAATGTTTATTTACTTGTCATACTTGGGGCATTTTTCTGTCATTTTATACAACGGAATACAAAACACCACTTGAGTCCTCATGCATTGATTAAGTTGATTTTTGTTATATAGGTCAGTTAAAGGCATACAGTGATGACAGCGGCTGTGTTCGGAATTGTATACTTGCGTACTGCCTACTTCCTACTCCATCAGTCGGCTGGCTGTGTGTGATTCTGAACACAGCCAGTGTTGCACAGATTGAGCAGGTATGATTGGTCACCATGAATTTGTGCTACACACTGCATTGAGCCGCAAGAATGAACCAACCTACTAAAAGTTGTTTGGGCTTAGGTTTAGCTCATAGCTACAAATTCAGTCCTATTTTGATATATTAATGAAAAATACTTTGTGAATAGAGGCCCTGGAACAGTAGTTTACCTTTCTAGTATATGTGAAGAAACTATTTGTATAAACAACTGTGGCTTTAAAACCGATATAAGTGGGATATGGTATCTCTTGGGTAAATTTTGTGTACAAAGAAAAATGTCACACACACAACTCTAAATGGGAAGAAAAAAAAAAAAAAAGATTTGATTTTTCATGTTTTGTATAGGAGTGATCAGCATGTTCTTTGCAGACTTCTGATGGATTTTCGGTTACACCTTAGATTGGACTCGTTTATAATCCTGTGTCTCAAAGTAAAGGCTATAGCACATGCTCACTATATAAAGAAAGTATTGTAAAAACAGCTTAACCCTCAATCTTTGTAAAGGTAACTAACTCTGTGTGCCGATTCTGGGGGCTGGTTTCCTGGAAAGATATTGAATCTTTTAATATTTTCAAGATAACCTCATTTAATTTATAGTAACTTCTTTCTAATGGTTGGGAGAGTTTTTGCGAATAAACTTCATTTAGCACCAAAACCAGCCCCATATGCTATTGCATCATGTTTTACATAATTAAAAATGCTGTTCTTTAGTCCCTTATTTGTTTAAAGACAAACTGTCCAATGTTTTAGGCTTTCTATAAATTGCGATGGTTTTATTTTATAAAAGTGAAAGGTTTCCTAAATATGTCATTGATTTGTCAGGGAAGCGGGCACCTTTTCTGCCTCTTAGTGTATTCAGAAATTTTTCTCAGTATTTGCAGAATATTTCCGTATATTCCAGGTAAATTATTTAATAAAAAGAACTGGCAAATTGTGACAAGAGGATTTTCACAAAGACGTCCTGCCATTTGGATTGTATTTGCGCATGTGCCATTCTGTACAGTATATTACACTCCTTGTAAGCTCACTGTCCTTTTGCTGTTCTACTAGCCGACAAACTTGATCATGTTTTTGTTAGTTTGTTTATTACACCCGGGGGATGTTTTTGTGTACAGACGGGGTCATTTGGGCTGAGAGTGTAAATATAAACCTTGATCACAAATCTTTATGAAACTTAAGAAATAATGTACATACTTTAGGTAGAAATGCCATCATTAAATTTCAGTAATATGAGTTATGAATAAGCCTTAATTGATGTGTCAGTAAATTCAAACTGTGTTATTTACAGAGGCTACATTACAAATCTAAATTCTTTTCCATTGTGGATTTTCCCTTTTCCCATTTTTAAGTTTGTGTGCCATTTTTAGAACGTAGCAGGAAGCAGGTGATGTTTCAGCTTGAACTGCATGCTTATGACATGTAATACATTTGTTGCTTAAAATATTGAATGTAACAGCATTTTGCTTTTATGACAGTAATACAAATAAGTTGCACAATAGAAGTGATGTTTAATAATAAAGGATGAAATCAATTTTTCATTTAAATGGGAAAACTAAATAAGTGACTTCAAATAAAGAAACATTTGAACCTGGTCGTTCAATATTTGTTTATTTATTAGACACTAATAAAGAAATTCTGACAGCCAAGCATAAATGCACTAACATGTTCAGTCATTCTAACAGACACCGTAAAGAAGGTTCTGAATGTCAAATACACTAGACGGCATGTCGTTTTTTAAAAACTTTTGCTCAAATGTGTTTTTTTTTCCATTTTTGTTTATTGGGAGGTATGAAACAAAATTATGAATTCATAAAAACATCAGGTCCAGTGGGATAATGCTTCTCAGATCCAATTCTTTTGTATTATATGGAAATATGTTTTTAAAGAAGGGATGTCACACTTGCTCTTGTTACAACATGAGGTTTTGGCAGCTCAGGACGTGTACAAAGGTGATAATTAATGATCTGTGTATTCCATATAAACATAATTCGGCAAGTATTTTGTGGATCTCACAGATCAGTGGTGGCCTAAAGGTTAGCGAAGCGACCTTGTGACCGGGAGGTTGCTGGCTCAATCCCCAGACCAACAGGATAAAATGTGGGTGGTTAGGTACCCTTGAGCAAGGCCCATAACCTCGAACCATTCCAGGGGAGCTGCTCAGTGGCCAGGTACCATAGGCTGTTAATATTTACAGTCAGTTGGTTGTACTTCCAGGTATGAATGTGGAACTGTGTAAATGAGACAGGTCATCGTTGCAAATGAAAAGTTGTTCTCAATCGAATTACCTTTTTTTTTTTTTAAATAAAAGTCATGGGGCTGATAGCTTTTGAGCAACTGTAATAGAACCTGAACATTCATAAACATTAAATGACTAAAGCAAAGCAAACAGCTTAGTCAGGTGTAAGGTGGCATATGCACTGTATAATATTGGTTATATTGCATAACGTTATTTTTTCTTACCTATTGTTTAAATATAATACACAACTAATAATCTCATCTACAACATACATTGTTGTCTAACATATCTGAGCTTAAACCAGTTTATTATATAAGCTCTTGTGTCACCTAGAAGGCAAGGAATTTCAAAAACATATTTATACAGTACTTACATATTTCCATGAAATGAGTGGCGGTAACTAAGTGAAAAGCAGCTGAAAGTGTTGAGTATGTGCCATGTCATCGTGGCAGCAGCTTATTGTTGATCTGACTGCCTAACTGTGAGTTTCACCCACGAGGAATCCGTTGATTCGAACAGACTTTGAACATTGGAAAGTAGTGAAGCACAAAACGTTGTTGACGTGTGTCAGCTGACTTCCAGATAACCCATGATTCTGTTTCTCAGAGGTTAATCACATATGACAATTGTATGTGGAGTCGGTGTAAACTGCTGGTTTCCTTGATGACATCTCGGCCTTGGTCCCTCCGTCCACGCACACCAGGACGCTCCCATCTGAGGCAGCGTCATCACTCTGGACAGGGGTGATGAAACATTTTGTATTCAATACAAATAGAATTAAGAAAGTCGGGTCTCATATTCTTAAGTTCAAAATATTGGACATTTTCCTCATATTACAGCCCATTTTGCATTATCAACAACACAGTTGTTTAATATACTTTTCAGTGTACTCCATGAACTGATAGTCCCTAAAAAAATAAAGCATTTCATGCATACAATAAAGTTTATAGAAAATCTTAACCTATTTCCATACTCACATCATTATTGGCTACAGTCAGTTTCCTTGCCGTTTTGTCTCCCTTAGTTTTCTCTTGTAATCCCAGTTTTTCCACGATCAACTCAATCCTGGATGTAAGGCCTGCCACAGAGCTTTCAAGTTGACGAACCTGTCTGGCCAGTCTTCATGGAGAGAGAAAGGTAATTCAGTTTCTGGTTAATGTCTACTGTAATGAAGTTCATTCCTCTTGTTTAAAGGCAAGAAAAAGTAAGACATTTCATAGGTAAAATGTAAAAATTCTTCTCACCTTAGAAACTGTTCACGATCAACAGTGTGGTTTTTCTGCTCATTGGATGTTACAGGAGGCTTCTCCAGTACTTCTTTCCCATAAGTCGTTCCAAGATTGTTAAGTTCAGCACAAAGAGCGTCCTGACAAACAAATGGAACCATTGTAATAAGACCGCTTTGTCTGCATTCGCTCGATGGGGTTTTAAGCCCCCAACGTCTCCTTCCAGGCAGAGCTGCGACCGTTGACTTCAAGGCACCTTAACCCTAACCTTAACCTTAACCCTAACCATAACCATTGCCTAATCGACTTCAAGATAGTATTTTAGACATTTTAAATTTTTGTAGTCCTTTTTTGTGGAGATAGATTGGGATAGAATCTTTTTTGTACTGCGACGCCGGGGCATTTATTTTCATAACTCTATATTTTTGTACTTATTTTGTAATGTCTCCAGGAGGGAGGCCAGGGCAGGTGTGGAGGTGACCTTTTATTTAAAGTTTTATTCTCCCGCTGTCCGTCCTGTCCAGTGGTTCTTTTTACCTGCCTTTAATATCTGGCCTTCTTATAAACAGATTTTTTTTATACAACCAAACTTGGCTTTTTAAGGAGGTTTTAAAGTGTTTTAATCACACCTGTGGTCCCCTTGTGCCCGTGCCCCTCGCAGCGCCCATCCCGGGCGATTGCGTTTTAACCCTAACCTAACCATAACCATTGCCTAATCCTAGTGCCTTCCAGGCAGCGCTGCCTGGAAGGAGACAACGGGGGTTTAAAACACCGATAAACTCTGCAATAAGAAACACTTCAAACTGTATAGACACAAACCCTTTTTTCTTCCAGCTCGATTTTCATCCTCGCTTGTTCATCTTTGTCTAGAATTTGGTTCCCATCATGGTCAAACCGTGAGAAGGCTGCAGAAATTTCATGATCAGCATGTCCCATCCTACGAGATCATCGGACAGGTGAGGGTTATGTTAAACACTACAGTTAGCTTATGCTTTTCTTTTTGATATTCTGTCACTTACTCTTTCAAGGTTTCTCTGAAGTCCTTGAATTCAATGTCTCTGGATCCAGACTGTAGCACCTTCTGAACATCTGTTATTTTCTCCTTTTTAAGTTTCAACTTCGTAAATGTCTTCATATAGCTCTGAATTACAAAGAAAAAAAAAAAACATTTTGTTTGTAACTCTTGAAAAACTTCATCCTTAGATGTATCTATTTTGTACATGAATCAGATTGCCTTTACCTGTTTGATGATGTCAGTAAACTGTAGGTCATCTTTTTGGGATGAGAGCTCCTCCTTAACCTCAGAATATGTGTCATTTATGATGGCCAGAAACATGTTCTGAGGGACAGATACATAAAGAGATAATGAGAATATCATCTTTATCCACAAGCATCTTGTGTAGCAGAATGACTTACCAGTAGAACAAAGAAAACAAAGAACACATAGGTGACAAAGTAGATTGGCCCAAGAACTCTGTTAGCGCGGTCAATGGCATCGAAATCAAAGTCTCCAAGAATAATTCTGAACTGTGTGAAGCTGCAGAAAGAAAATAGGATTGATTAATTCATTTTTCCTCCATCATCCTATTTAAATATTTCCTGCTGAGCCACTGTTTGGAACACCCCTTACATGCACTTGACGAAGGTGCTGAAAGATTGAACCTCTGTTCCAAAGAGCAAATATCCAAGTTGAGCATAAGCGAAGAACACGATGAAGAACATGATGGCAAAGCCCAAGATATCTTTAGCACATCGACCCAGTGTGGAGGACAGCTGAGTCATGGTCTTGTTAAAACTGATGTACTTGAAAACCTAAAGGACGAGAAGACAAACACAGTCTTTGGGATGGCGCTAGAGCCCGATCATTTTCCTAACTAATTAATGGTACATGTCTTTCTAGTCTTCTAACCACTCAAGCGCTTTACATGCCACATTAACTCAGTCACACACACATTCATACACTGATGGCAGAGGCTGCTTATCAGAATCTAATCTAATTCTTCAGCCTTTGGGGTTTCATTATCTTGCCCAGGACACTTTAACATGCGGACTGGAGGAACTGCCAATCTTCCAATTAGTGGACGAGCCACTGCACAGGAATGCGTTCCAGTGAAAGATGTCTTTAAAGAAGTACTTTACCTTGATCCACGCAAAGAACAAGTTCACTGCATTCATGTTGTTGTACTGTGTTTGCCAGAAGGCCAGAAATTCAAAGTCAGCGTAGATACCAGGTTGTTCCAGCAGTTTGCCAAGCAACTTGTCCACTTTGACAGTTCGGAAAATATTGAATACAATGGCAACGATGGCGAGCTGGGAAGGAAAATCATTTTACTTCTTTGATGCGAAGCACAATCAGGGAAAAGGACATGTTTGAATCAAATAAGAAGGACATTTTCTTACCATTATGACAACAACATCCAGTATGTTCCAGATGCTTTTGAAATAGGAGAGCTTGTGTATTCGCAGCTCAAGAATCTCCTCCACAACGTAATAAATAATGAATAAACAGAAGACCATCTCACAGCCGAGGATAAAGTAATCCCAGTTGGTGATGTAGCGAATCAGTTTGACTGTTCTTATCTGGTAGGAAGGGATAGCTCCGCCAGTTGCTGGGAATTCAACAACCAACCTGAAAGATGGGATGAAATGTTCGTCAACCAATGCATGTGTATCAATCAATGGGTGAAGTTGCTGTTGTCAGTAGTGCTCTTTACCTGATGACACAGAACATGTTAATGTTTGCGTTGTAAGTGGAGAAGTCGATGAATGCTACTCTGGTTCCTCGGTCGAGCCACAGGTTGTCCACCAGTTCCTGCAGTATGATGGCGGTCTCCCCTTTGGTGCGACTCAGGTCTTGGTAGTATCCCGCTCCACTGTATGTGGTCAGCAATCCCCAGTAAGAAGAACCTTTGATTTCTTTCTCTGTGTGGTAGGTCCAGCTGCAGAGGAAGAAGACACATTTGCTGTAGTTCTCCAATCTAACTGCATACCCAAAGTTACCCTGTAAGGAAAATAGTGAGCGGCTTACGCGGTGCCATTGATTAGACCAAAGCTAATGTCATCCTCCTTCTTGTCATTGTAAACATCGAAACATCCCGTGATCTCATCTTTAAAGTCTTTGGGGACCTTGCAGGAGTTGTTCATGATCTTGATCTGCCTCATTCTAGGGACTCCCAGCAGCATGTTCTCATAGTAGATGAAGGACTGGTCTCCGCTGTCCAGGGACTGGTTATTGTACCATGTAGTCCAGTAGAGGCTGTCCACCAATGGGCCCTGGGCATACTGTTAAAATATACAAATAAAAAGAGAGTGGATGCAGTTTTTGAGTTGCACACAAAAGAAATTTCATATTCTCATTTCTCAGTGATTTCTCACTGTGGCAAACATGGAGGAAATGAATATGGAGATAAACTCACGGTCCAGAAGTCAGCCATGGTGCCAATGGACTGAAACGTAACCCCACTGTTACCGGCTGTGTTCACAAACAGGTCCGTCATGGCTTTAGTGTAGTAATAGGTGCTCGAGCTGGTCATACCATATGTCACTGAAAGACAACATTATCACATTGTTAATGACCAATAACTGATTCCTATCTGGCTTTGCTCAGGCGTAGCTCTAAATGTCGCTCCATTCAACAGTCCAAGATAAGACAACTCAGAAGCAGACACGCAAGGCCTTATTGAAGAGTTGTTGTTTGGCTATGTCACTACAGTCAAACAGATCCAGATTAGAGGCCGTAATTTGTTTGAAGAGAGAGCACGCTGGCTTGACGCAAATAGCCTCTTCAAACAATGTCAATTTAACCGAGACAAAGCAACAAAGGCTAGGCCAAATGCTCTTATCGCTAAAAGGCAAAGGAGCAGAACCCATGTCCCTTTCACTCCCAATGCTCAGCTGGACAATGGACCTCCAGCAGAGGGATGGGGAGGGCATTTGTGGTAGGCATTAAGGCAGGGGCATTTGATAGTAAATCAACAGTCCAAAGTGCCCTATACAGTAACACCCTGTCAAATGGTGAGCACTTCAACAAGGAAACAGGATTGCTTAAAAAACAAATAGTTGATTGAAATATACTAAAGCAGACATAAGGTAAAGAAATACAGGAAAACCAAACAGCATTTAGCGTTCGAGACAGATGTGAATTCACTATCCCATCGCATATGGACCATTAATAAAAAAAAAACTGTATTTAGAAGTAGTTTTCATGCTTGCATGTCAATTCAAAGGTTCATAATATATTCTAAATTTGGGAAAGTAGGTGTAAAATTAAGCTTAAATATAGTTTCACAACTTTCCTTCAAAAGTTTTCAAGGACAAACACTTTACCATGTTATACTGTACTTCATCTAAGAATTAATACAAATTCAGTTTGACCCGGGTACTGATCATGATTTTGAACTTGAATTTTGAGACTACCACAAGTGCCAGGAATAGACATCCATATTGAAAAAGCAACATTTTTGATAGAATCGGATAGTAGAATACTTACAGAGGCATATATCCACCAGGAACACCAGATAGACCATTAACTCTCGTAGCGTGGTTCGGACAAACAGTTCTCTGTTGTTTGAGGTGTTTTCAGTCAATGTTGTCCCCCACAAGCCTACAGACAAATTACGGTGTTTTATGTCATTATGATACAAAATTATTTATTGTCAAGAACGCTTTTTAAAGACCTTTAATGCAGAGTGGGTATCGACTTTGATCCTGGGTTGACCTAAATTGATTAGCCAACAAGCAGGTCCGCATACATTTTAGGTTAAAAGAATATTGAGGCATAGCAGTTGATTTTACAGACCCAGACTGGACCAGTACCAAACAAAATCTCCAGTGAGATAGGGCGAGTCTAGGTGTCATCCATACTATATATAAACTAGCTGTACAAATGTCCGTTATAGCAACAAAAAAAAAATACAGTTGTAAACTCAGCTGAGTGGGTTCCTACCTTTGATAAAAGAGCAGCAGCCTCTTTGTTTCTTCACCAGGCTTTGGCCAGTGGATGGTGGTTCCTCTGGAAATGGGCCGGGAATGTCCGGTTTGTACATGCTGTCCATGGAGCCCTGGACAATGGGCTGGGGGCTGTAGATGGTGCTGACAGCTCGGGGCAGGGGCAGAGGGGAGCCACAGTAGCCCTGGTTCACCCAGGCGCCGTTGCTTATGCTGTTCAACTCCACCTGCCCGGTCAGGTGGCTGTCGGCCCGGTTGTTCCGACACTTCATACTGTCAGACACCTGTGTGTCTCTGTGTGGACTGTTAGTGTTTAAGTCAGAGAGGAAAGTGAAGCCGAGCAGTGCAGGCAGCTTCTAAACACCTGCTGAAGGGGATGATTATAAAGAGTGGATGACATAAGCTTTTTTGAGGGAGGAGCTGTTGGTCCCCTGGTCTTGCTATTGAGACTATTGAGATAAAAAAAATGTCTTCATGTTGGCAATAGACAAGGCATTTGGTAGATGTTATTATAGCATTAAAAATAACCAGAAAATATATTAACAACCGTCCTTCAAACTGGCAGTGAAGATTTGCCAAATGTAAGGACCTACATTCTATAGTTCTGTACAATACAATACCACATACCCACCTTTAATGCTGGAAATGTCTTATAAAAGACAACATCCAGCTATGTTGGAGGCTGAATAATTCAGCAGCTAAAAGACAATTGAATTGGTTTTGCCCCGTCAATTACTTCCATGCTGAGCACATTGTTGTCACAATTGATTAACAACTCATCCAATAACGTGCTCCTATTGAGGAAATCAATCAATTGCATGTCAATTATATTTTCTGTCACCAACTGTTTGCGGCTTGTGGCTGAATTAATGAGGAGTGTAATTGCGGTGTCACTGAGGGTCTCAGCCTCATTACCATTACGCACTTTTGACTCTGCCATCTATTCATCTGTAACACGCCAACTGTCAGAAAGCATTTATTAAGTATGCAAACATTCGCCGTGGCATATGAATCATTATGACCATCTGTATCAGTGTTTGGCACCTAATTTTTTGTTTAACACTTATCACACGTGTACTTAAGTGTTCTTGGCTGATATAAAATATCAGTTCAGCAGATAAAATAAGGAATACTTATGATATGTTTCATTATTGTTTTCTATAATTTGATATATGATATTTATGGACATATTTATCTTTGCATGTATTTATGTGATTGTTAATTTGCATTAAAGCAAACAGAACCAAACAGGAATATGACATTTAAAAACAACACATAATTCCAAATATTACAGCTTAAATAAACTGCAGGCTAATGAAATGTGTATAAGATTTTAGCAGCTGGACAGTACAGTTAATGCACTGCTGTAGCTGTCTTATACTTAATGCAGATATAGTTTGGGTCCAGCTATGGGCGTTCATGCTTCAGCGGCTGTGGACAGAGCGATTACACACAGCCATTACCCCACAATAGAGTTTAATTTCTGCTCCCCCCCCTGAAGCCGTGGCAGGATCTGGTACACAGGCTTCCTTAACCTGCTGTGGCTTGTGCCACCATTCAAACTTTTTCAAATCTGTAACAATCACTTTTCAGTGGCTAATGATTGCCATTTAAATCTGTAGTGTGGCTCCCAACAATGGAGAGTTGTGGAGCCCACACGGCTACAGATACGTTGTACTGCACTGTAGCAGAATACTTGTAAAATGTGTTCTTTTTCAGAGAACATTTGAGAAAAGAATTTGTTGAATGCTTGTACTTGATTTTGGTTCCATGTTGAAGTGTCTTATCTCGGAGAACAGGAGTTCAGAACAAAAGGAGGATTGATTCCCCAGGGAGCGGAGCGAGGCAGCGCAGCAGACATGGCCTGCCATTGCTCCTACTGAGAACTTGACACACAGAAAACAAAGGATGTGCTGTAAATTAGTTGATTTAATACCACACAGAGGAGACAAAGGGATATTATGAGGGTTAAAATACAAGAGCTTTCTAATAATGAGAGTATGTTTTTGTTAAAATGAGAAAATTATGCATATGCAGTAAAATGTTCTTAGGATTTATATTTATATTTTACAACTATAAATGTTTTTGATGATGCAAAAGAAAATGTATGTAAGGAATCAGCTTTGTATAGTTTGAATTGTATTGTAGAATTGTATAAACCATCTTATGTGTATACAGATTATACTGTATAAAGCCCATTACATACATATAAAATATTCCATATTTTATTATCATAAGCGTATGACTGGGATAAAAGATAATAAAGAACAAGAGAAATGTTTTTTTTATACAAAATAGTTTATTTTGTTTTTATTTTTGATCAGAAACTATAATTCAACAAAATAGAGGTCTGCATGTAAAAAATAACATTGATTTTCCAACTCCACAAACACGTACTTACACTTTGACAAAATAGTTACATAATTTGACTTTGACTATGCAACTAATACCACAATGATTTTCTCAGAATCCATTTAACATTGCACAACATTTTAGGGCCGTATCAAAATAACTGATAGAAACAAATACACTGTATCTTCAGTACAATCTAGTGGTCATTATGACGACACAACAACAATTCTGTCATTGCTACTATACTTTGAACAAAAAAAATGCTCAACATTGCTGGGAAAAATAAAAACGACTTCAAAGTGAAATAGAAGTCTTTCTGTAGTCATACATACAAAAACTAGATAAAATAAAATAATGCAATACAAATGTATTTACTGTCTCCTGGATTGAAGGAGAAATATTCACATTGTCACTCACATCCAACAACATGACTGATTATCTACCAATTGGCAGCAGTTTATCCGTGGACCTGATGGCCATCGAACTGATACGAGAAGGACGAGTGGATGTAGTCCTGATCAGTGGGAGAGTCGTACCTCATGAGGCACGGGTAGTTTTCAGGCTGCACACAGTCAAACTGCAGGTCCAGCCACTGCCTGTGAGGAGCAGAGTTGTGTTTCCTGGCGTCTGTCAGGATCCGGTTGAGGGCCATGATGTAGCTGAGAGCCATCTGCAGGGTTTCATACTTGGACAGTTTTTTGTCCTGGCCCCACTGGGGGACCACTTTACGTAAGCGATCAAAGGCTGTGTTCAAGCCCTGCATCCTCTTCCTCTCTCTGGCATTGGCGGCCATCCGGCGCCTCGTCGCGGTCTCATATTTCTCCGGGCTCTTGGAGTCTGGTTCCGAGGACTCGGATCCAGAGTCAGTGCAGCTGGGTCGCCGAGACTTCATGATATTTGGTTGAAGAATCAAACCGGTATATGTCCTCAGGTCAGAAAGACTCAGCTTCCAGTCAACAGATTTATTAGAGAAGTTTCCAGTTCAGCTTCAGGGTTCCTCAGAGGTCTCCTTAATGTTACAGCAGGGCTGATGTCCAAGATGTGTGTGTCCTCTGTATTTTGTAACTCCAGATAGTGGACAGCCTAAAGAGTCCAAGGTGTCTGTGATCCTGGAGACAGTGAGGGAGCAGCTTTTATAAGATGGAGCAGATGAACAGGTGGCAGCAGGTGGAGTCCATGCCCCCACCCCCCATCCTTAATATTGCATGTAGAGAAACACACCCATGTAGACTCATAAACACCCACTCTCAGCACACACATACACACAGGCATATATGTACGCACACTCACCACACACAAACAAAACCTTAATGAAATTCCAATTATCTTGGGCTGGGCTATCGGGCTGTGGCTTCACTCAGGGCCATGTGTCACAAACCCCAAAAGTCTACCATCTGGTAGCACAACTCACCACAGCTGACAGTGCAAACAAACTTTTAAAGGGCTAAGATTTGTGGCTATTTCCCTGTTAAACTTACATTCCCACCAACTATGTCAAATCACACCTAACAATGACCTAGTGTTGGTGATTGAACTCTTAATAAAGCTTTGATTTAAACAGACTATTGACAAATTATGGAATATAATTACAGTCAGGTATTAGCAATTTAATAAATCTACAAACTACAAATGTTTCTGAAAAGCACCAATTCATTTTTATAATACTGTACTTACATTTTACTTATTGTATATGCAAACGTATCTCACTATATTGTATAATCCAAATTTTAAAAAAATAAAAAAATAAATTGTGACTCAATCATTGTTATATTTAGCTGCCGTGTGTCTTTATTTATGAATTAGATATACAGTAGAATCTTAGGAAGCAGCTTGGCTATAAATCCATTCGGTTTTATTAAGTTACATAAGACACCAAGAAGTGCCCTTTCACTGGTCTCCGTGTGATAATAACCATAATCTGAGATTAGCCTGAGGCAACAGAAGTGGAAGTGTGGTCTGTAACCTGAGGGATTTTAACAGCACTTCGAGGGATTAGGGCTCTCAAACAATATGTTCCAAGATGGTGTACAGATTATTGCACCATCTGAGATTTGGAAAGCAGTTTGTGAACAGGTGAAGTACGAAATTCTCCTTTTATATTTTAGAAGTACGTTAGTCTGAAATGGTGTTAATCAATGCTGGGGTTTTAATGAATCACAGTATGTGGGATGCATTAATGTTCCATATGCAGGCTACTTGGGACCACATATGAAATAAATAATTGATCTGTTTGGTGGTCCGAGAAAAATGAGACAGACAGAATAATTTGTCTGTCTGTGCTTCCCATCTGCCAGCATTTTATTCTGTAATTCAGGAGGATGGATCTGAGCAGGTTCCTCCATTACAAACACTCTGTTGACTGTCAACACACACACACACACACACACACACACACACACACACACACACACACACACACACACACACACACACACACACACACACACAGCCTTTTAACCTACTTAAATTTGTATTAATTTCTTGTAAAATACAATACTTCAGTACTTTGAGTATTTTATTTTGTTCCACTTTATACTTCTACTCTACTTCCAGAAAGGTTATTTATGTCTCAACTGTAGATTCTGTTGTATTGCATATTTTTACATACACAATAATGAGCTTGTAGTTCTAAAATACTCAAGAATATACTTAGTTTATGCTAGTTCAATGTTGACCAGCTACAAAATGGGGATACTGTTTACACATTATTGCAACAATGCTAATAATAATGTGAACATTTTGCACTGTAAAAAGGACCCATACTGCATAATGAGTACAGTACTTTTGATACTTACATGCATTTTGAGTGATAACGTTACTTCAGTACTTGTAACTTAAGTAAAATGTGAATGCAGGACTTATAATGTAGTAGTTTTACACAATGGTATTGGTACTTTTATTTAAGTAAAGGATCTGAATGCCTCTTCGTTTCCTGGTGTCGTCCTTTGTCAGCTCCTGTCCCTGTGCACTGACACACTCAAAGCTTGGGTGTAGAGGCAGGTTATGAATGATTAATCACTGTCGGAGGCCTCGTCTCTGGTATTGGGTCATGGACACAAGCTGATGCTGTCTGGTTATTTTGGGATGGACTGGTTAGCTGTGCAATTAGGCATATAATCCCATCTACCAGTTGGTTCATTGATTACAGATTGATGTAGTTTGCCAGCTGCTGCTTGTCTTGTCTGAGGGCCTTGTCTCAGACGTGGCCCGGCCCTTCCGTGTCTTCCACCCTTGTTTTTTTCCTTCTTCTTTTTTTCCACAACCCCTCACGATTGGCTCGTCTGAGCACCGATGGCCGAGCCATGCTCTCTGTCAAAAGCCATATGTCACAACTGAGGGGTGACCCGTCTGCTCTGACAGAAACATGTACCCTCATAAATCCAGCTCTCCTTATGGAGAAATGGAGATTAGGACACAAAGCGTATGTTTCCGTACAGGAGAAAGTATAAGAAAGGATTCCCTCTGCATGTGTGCTTTGACTTGATAAATCCCATTATTGTTACGGGATTAATTTAAAGGAGCAGTGTGAATAAGATCATACTTAACGAGGATAGAGAAACGCATCACAAGTGTGCCACTACTTTTGGTTTCCAATGTGTGGAATTTGATTGCTGGCTTTGTAACGAACATAAAACATCACCGTTATGATTGTGTTGATACTGCAGTAATCAAGTTAAGTACAAATGCAGCCCATTACACTTAAAAATCTGAATGTAAAACATCACAGCAATATTCAGTACAAGTGAGCTATGAGTGGAATAAATTAAAGAAAGAAAAATGCAAAACATTGGATTTTCTAAACCAAAACCCCAACTCATTCAGAGCCCAGAGATATTTACTACTTAGCAACACTACAGCACCCAGTTAACAAGTAGGCCTGACAGCTGGTCGGATGAGGCTCGGAGTATAATTAGGTCACGTAAGGTGAATGTAATTTTATGCCTATTTGAACTCTCTTCCCATCTAATTGGACTGATTAGCAATGGTTAATTGGCTTCAGAGCGTTCCTATTCGTTTTGATTTTGACATCAGTGTAAGCTAATATGGCTCCGATTACAGCATATAGTCAAACTGAGCTCTCAGTAATAACAGCAGACATTTAGATTCTAACTCACATTAATGTCAAGGCAAACTACCCGTTAACCTATTTTAATATACTCTGCATAAAATTCTGAAAAAGAGTAAAGAAATGAGACACTCTGAACTTCATGTAGAGCAGAATGATTTCAGGTGCTGTCTAAGCAGCATGCAGAATTATAACCACCCGTTCCAGCAAAGTAAACACATCACTCATTTGAATAAATATAACTTTATTCTGAGGACAAAACTATTTTACAATGTGCAACTTTACGTCAGTTGAGTATGTGCTTTTCTTCAATAGGTTTTCAAAACAACTCAAATTGATCTTAATCAAAGTTCATTATTAACCTCTGTAGGGTACATTGGACTTGTTGGTGTTAAAGCAAAGCCAAGGGTCAAAACAAAGAGCTTTTAGTCTCATCGGATTCATTCCTCAGGTAATACATCTCGAACTGCAGATACAATCGAGATACATCTTTGTCAATAACAGAGGAATGAAATCTCCTGAAAGCAACTATTAACCATGAATGAGAGACACCTAACTAACATATTAGTATTATGACTGTGTGCAGACACAGCGTGTTTGTTAAGTTGTACAATATTGCATCTTGTTGGCATGCATGCACATGAAAAAACATGGTGCAATAAAATATGAACCAGTGATGAACGTCAAGAAATGATCTAGGTAAATGGGGAAAAAATCCCACGTGGCTGGGGCCATTTAAATAAACTGCTCTTAATGGCACATTCAAATGTCCTTTAATATACTCTAAACTATCTCTGGTTATTAACAAACAATAACTTAAAACTGCTTTTTATATAAACTTTAAAAGAATCTATTACTACCGATACAGGTATATATATGATTTGCAATAAGAATAAGCAGTACTTGTCCCACTTTGAGAATAGGACTAACAATTAAGAACAGATGTTTTCACCAACATTCAGCAACACCCTCACTATTGTAGCTAAATTTGATGTAAAATAAAAATAAAAAAAACTCCAATGATGGCTCATGAGCTAAGACTTTGCAAATCAGTTTTTCTGTCATATGACTTGAGTAAATAGGAATGGTGACAAACCCACTATCGGTGCTGATAGCTTTAACACAATAACTCTTTGCCATTCTATCACTTCAAATGCATCACACAATTCACATCGGCAATCGGTTCAGATCATCTTCCTCCTTTTTAGCCCTCTACTGTTTGGACCTGAGGCAAGTCTTAGTGTGTGCCGGGAGAACTCGGACTGTCACCATGCTGCCGTTTCACAGCTCCTCGCTCTCCAGCATGACCTCAGGAGGGGAGCTGGAGAACAGGATGGGGTTGGTCTCCGACGTGGGGAACGCTGACTTGATGTCGAGGCCCTGGCCCGTCAGAGCTGCGTAACGGCTGCCTGTGCGCGGAGCCTTTTTCATGGGTGCAGGGATGCTCTGATGCCACTGTGCTGAAGGCGCAGCAGATAGCTCGTATTACTACTTTAGAGTGACAAGCTAAAACAAACGTGCCACATTTCTTAACAAAGCTAATAGTTACACAGCTACACAGAATATTCACCATAGATATCAAGCCTGCAGGTGCAGGATACAATTCCAGCCTCGTTTTTTGCTGACACCGTGTACCAGCCAGCATCGTCCTTTGTTGTTGGCTGGATAAGGAGACACACATATCCTGTTGCATCCTGGGTCACGCTGAAATGAACAGATCACGGAGAATTCATTCATTTGAGACTTTTAAGTTGCAATACACGGTAGTGAAACAGCTACAAGGAGAGGCTGAGAACTCCTACCGACCTGATTCTGTCCTTAGTTTTAGGAATGGTGTCATTGTCTTTCTTCCAGAAGATGACTGGAGGGGGCATACCCACCACCCGACACTCCAGCCTGACTGGAGTCCCCTCCGGAATACCCATGTTCTGCAGCTTCTCCACAAACTGGGGAGGGTGCTTCATCTCTTTCTCTAAAGTGGACATGATTTGGATTACTGGAACTTTCAAACAGGCCGTGGGACATCACACTAAAGTATTCAACTGTTTTGCATACGAGTGGTTAATTCCTTTATTTTATTTTTTTTAAGATTATGTGTTTGGATAGGACAGCAGAAGACATGAAAGGGGAGAGAGAGGGGGGAACGACATGCAGCTAAGGGCCGCAGGTCGGAGTCTAACCCAGGCCCGCTGCGTTAAGGAGTAAACCTCTATATATGGGCGCCCGCTCTACCAACTGAGCTATCCGGGCGCCCACGAGTCATTAATTCCTTTCCGTTGATTGTATCCAGTCCTTACCCACAACATTCAGCTCTAGACTAAAGGAGCTCTGCCCTGCTTTGTTGCTTGCAATGCACGTGTATGTGCCGGCGTCATTCTGCGTCAGAGGATCAATGACCAGAGAATGGATGCCATTCTCCCGCACCAACATCTTGTGGTAAAGGTCTGGATAGATTGGCCTCCCGCTGACCAACCACATCAGCTCTGGGTTGGGGAGGCCGCTCACCTGGAAGACAACAACCGTTGAAAGTAAGGTAAGTGCAAAAATGCAATATGTTCGTATCACATGCCAGGACCTGCTGCCTACCTTACAGTCTAGTCTACACAGTCTTCCCTCGTGAGCCAGCATGTCCCCCGGAGCCTGGAGGAAGTGAGGCCGAAAAAAGCGCTCCTCGGTTTGCTCACTTTCAACTTCCTGTATGCGGGCTCGCACCCTGTAAAACGTGAGCAGAGCATATTATGGGGTACAAATGCACACTTTGACATTAATCCATGACATCTTTCTCATAGTGTATGTTAGCCTTTTAGTCTAGTGCAGAGCCTGTTTGGAATGATTGCTTGGCCTTTGGTGTTGCTTGCTGCTCGCGGCTTTCTTGAGAACCACACGTCCAAAAGACTTCACATCGACACCTTCCCTTGAGTCCTGAGCAACACCTGCCATGACATAGTTGCGTCTCCTAGCAATGCTAGGGTATACGCGTCATTTGCTAACAGCTAGCTATTTGGGACCAGGCTATTTTTGGGAAGCGTCCATTCTGGAAGTTACATCGCTGATGCTTGAAATGTTTGAGTTTGCTACAATGTAACACCTCCGATCTCTCTTTCTTCATCTGTCCTTTTAAAGTACTGTAGTGAGCGACGGAGAGCGAGCTCTACCAAGCATGCTGTTCGGCGATGTAACAGTTATCAGTGGTTGCCTCTCGATAAACTGCACAGTGTGTACATAGTGGGTCCGTCCGTCTTTCCTTCCTTCAATTTTCTTGACTACCGTTCATCCGATCGACTTCACACTTGGCGGGTGTATTGCTGAGGACCCAGTGAAGTTCGGCATCGAGTACAAGCTCTTGAGATCTACGCAGCGGTGTAGTCTAATGTATTGTAGTGGGTATACTCTACTGTATATTGGCCAGAATCTGCATTTGGGGGGGGGGGGGCCATATCACACTTTTATGCACCAATTTACGGGGGAAATACCTTTATTTAGCCTATGTGAAGAAGAAAAACGCAGATGACAATTCAAAATATATCAAACATATAATGGAAAGTATGTCGCTGCGTGTCATTGGGCATTTTTAAGCGGGTATATGGACATCCTGGAGCTTTCTTACAGGGTATACGGCGTATCCCTGCGTATCACGTAGACTACACCACTGGATCTACGGGACATATTTATTAGTAGCATTACAGACAAATAGACAGACAAAGACGCCTTCTATTTTAGTTAGATACACATGATCACAAAGGGAGGACAATCAGTAATTAGCTGGTTCCTCATGCTGCAGAGGGATTCTTCTTACCTCTGCAGATCACACTGCACACTCAGTCCTGCTCACCTCTGAGAGTGAATAGGTGTCTTTCGGGGAGGTCCCGTTTGGACTATCAAATGACCCGAGCAGCTGATACGTCCCTGATGGTCATTAAATATCAAACATTAGGTTTTTGCAGCTGGTGAAGAGGCGTTGACAGCACGAACAGGGAGCGTGAAGGATCACCTGTGGATTAGCTGCCATGACGGTGTAGTTGCCATCGTCGTCATTGGTCGTGGACTCTATGTGTAGAGCACAGGTCCCATCCCCCTCTCTTATCTTCCTGTAATGGGTGTTCTTCCTCAGGACCTGCTTGCCATCCTTGAACCAGTAAACCTGATGAGAGACACAGACGTGGAGGATAAATGTGAGGACTGAAAGGGACAGATCACGCGGACATTTGTGCAGCACAGTTGCCGACCTCTCACCTTTGGAAAAGGGATTCCCACTACTTTGCATGAGAAAGTGACGGGCACGCCTTCCATGGCTCTGAAGTTCTTCAGTTTCTTGTCAAATATGGGTGCGATACATCTTCCCGTAGGGACGTCATCGTGCTGCACCTCATCGTCCGACTCCTCCACCGGCGTACGCTCCAAACGGAATTCGATCTCGCTCATAAGTCTCTGCTCAAAATTGGACACTTTGTACTCCTAGAAAAAAATAGTAAAAACCACCACATAAAATGAATCGCCACAGTCTTAACACACTCAGGTAAGCAACAAATGCTCTTGGAGAGGTATGCAATACTCCGAAACATGAGACAACGTGCATCTATTTATCATGAAGCAACCGTGGTGTTAAAGTAACAAACTATGCCTCAAATCTCGAAACAAAGAGGTACAGATTGTGACTTTAAACCACTCGATGATGAGGATTCATGCAGTGGCATCTGTCTGACGGTATCATTCCCCGGTCGGTAAAACGTTTTGCTCATCCAACCAAACAAAATAGGGCTGAAGGTAAAACAGAGAACAGAGGAAGATGAGCTGCAGAGTTGAAAGACAAAAACTAGCAGGAGAATCTTAATGTGTGAAATTTAAGGACAGTATGCAGTTTTGTTGTTTTTTTTTTTCTTTCAGAAGTGTGAAAAAGAAGGACTATGTCATGTTGGCCTTTTGGGAAAATCTGAAATGCAAACAGAAGAAAGGGGGCTGCAAGCTTCAGTTGGGAAAATGTCAAATAAGTTAACTGAAAACTGGAGAATACAGCACTAAACCACAGTACAGTTGTTACATTTCATTAGCTTAATGAATGCAAGTTACATATTAGTACACAAGCTTAAATTGCTTCATTAGAGAAATGAATTAACCATGGTATTTAGACAATAAAGTTTTGTATCTCTCGTAAATCTCGGTCTGAAACATTTTAATGACCCATACAGCTTCGAGCAAAGCAGTGCTTGGGACGGGAAGATCCTTGTACCTCATCATAGTTAATGACAGAAGCAGGAATGTTTGGTCCAAGGGGTCTGCTCGCTGTTTTCCCCTCATTACTCAGCTTCTATGAGACGATAGGGATGGATGATGAACACCAACGAAGACACACATACTGTACACACAAACATACACTCATGGAATAATGCACAAGCTAATTGTTAATGGCATGTGTATGTTGTTAAGCTACATGAACACACAGCAATGAATGACTGGGGATGGAATGACGGCTAATGCTAGGCTGATTCAAAGCGAGTTGCCTCATTGCCTCTGAGTCAATCGGGAGTGACTTCATGTCCCTTTATCATTTCACATTTTTAAATACCTTAAAATATCTACTTATGTATTCATCTCAAAATGAATACATTAGTAAAAACCTGGAGACAAGTGAGAACATCGTCATTGGTTAACATACAGTAAGCTTCATCCTAAAAAGAATATAAAAAATAAAAAATAGATTGCAACAGTTGGTTAGTTAAAGATTTGTGATCACATACTTACATGTCAACAAACGGATCATTTATTGACATTTATATTCACACAGTAGTCTAATATCTAACTGAGCAGGGATGCAATGGAGGCTCAAATCCACTTTATATTTAAAGAATCCAGCAGACCCACCTTTGGGCTGAGCTTTATCTTGTGAAAATATCTTTTGTTTATGCAAGTAGTAGTTTGCATTATTATATCTATTCACCACTACATCACTGCGATTAAAGCAGTCACAAAAGGAGAAATCAAGGAGGGCTGCAGAGCTGGAGACTACTTAGTACCTGTTGATGTGCAAACTGTGCAGTATCATCTTTAAAGCGAAGCTTTTTTTCAATGTCTTGGAGGAGAATTTCTCTGCTTCCGCGAATGTCTTCAGTTGACGGGAGGCGCGCCTTTGGTACGTTCTTTTTTAGCCTGAACATACAGAAGGGAAAAATGCATTAGAGCATGTGACAGTTCAGCAATCTCATGAGCATTGTAGTCCGTCGGAGTGGGCGTACCTCAAAGGAGCTCCCTTGGGCAGGCCCATTGAGTTGGTGGGCTGACTCGGGGTCAGGGACGGCAGGACAGAGCTTAGGAACGCCACCGGGTTTTGAATGGGGCTTGGCGTGGAGCTGCTGGAGGTGGGAGAGGAGGCCTGGGGAGGCGACTGGGCTCGAATGGCGAACATGCTGTTCAGGAATGACGCAGACACCGGTGTGGGAGAGGACACAAGGGAAGGAGGGCTGGTGGGAGATGTGAGCACCCTTGTTGGGAAGATCCTGGGTGGCGGGGAGAATGGTGGGAGAGTAGGAGAGCTGGCTGCAGAGGAGTGGAGCTCAGCGGCCAGCTCTTGGAGCAGAGGGACTGGTGATTCGGTTGGGGAAGGACTCCTGACTGGCGAGAAGGCCTGAGCGGCTATGAACTCTTTAGGCCGGGCATAGTTGAAGGCGTGGGAGGTGGCGGTGAGGTTCATGAGGGAGGCGTGGGTGCTTCTCAGTAGTGGAGCAGGAGATGTGATCTGCTGTGAGGCCGAGGTTGGCTCTGTAAGGGCTGTGCTAAGCTTTGGTGCAGGTGGAGAGTAAAATTGGGGTGTAGGTGCAGTTCTGGCCAGAGCTGCAGGGGACAGGTTGAGATGGGAGGCATGGATGGTGTTCATCTGGGTCACGGGAGCTATACTGAGAGGAGGAGCGGTTTTCAGCTGTGGGGCAGGTGGAGGGGAGGTCACCAGGGAGGAAGTCTTTAGCTGAGGAAACGAAGGAGGCGAGCTCAAAGGAGAAGTGTTGAGACGAGGTGAAAAGGCGGTGTCGAGTGCTGGAGCAGAGCTCAGAGAGGGAGCAGGGGGAGCGGTGGTCAGTGGAGGTGCCGAGGGGGGCGTCTGCTGCAGGGGCGCCGTGGTGTTCAGGTAGGGCTGGAAAGGTGGCGGATGGGGTTCACGTTGCATTCTGGGTGACCACAGCGGACCTTCATTGGAGCTTTGGACCTCGGGCTGGATCTGGATCTGGAATTGGGGCTGGGGCTGGGTGTGGGTCTGAGGCTCAGGGTCCTGCTGCTGCTCCATGAGGACCTGGTTGTGCAGAAGCTGGAGCTGGGCTGGGTCCCTGTTGATCAAATCAAAACTAAAGTTAAAGCCAAACCAAAAAAATGACACTATACATGGTGAAAATGAGAGCAGCTCAGTGCTCTGCTCTCATAAATTAAGTCCACGCTGTAAACCCCAGCAGGAAGGAGCCAAGGTCAGCATGAAGAATACTCTGCCCTTTTATGGACTACCAACAAGTAGCCTACAAACTAAACACTGTCCAAGCTCTAGACACTTTCAGCTTTCATTCTAAACAAGATGCTCTCTTTTATTCATCATCAAATTGCTGCAAATTCAATTTGATTAAAAACATACAGGACAAATGGTCATATTTATTTGTGTTTTAAGCCCGAGGTGTACAAAAACAGTCGTAAACAGCTCATTAAACCATGCAAGATTTCATTTACAGTATTGTCTGAAATATTCCATTAACAAAATTAAAAGGTACACTTACAAATAGAAAATGCCATCCTTTGTTTTCGAAAGCCGGAAGGTCCACATTTAAAGTCCGCATGCATTCACTTATGAATCGCAACTGATTACAGCTGCTAGTTGAGCCAGAGATGGAGGGACCTCCCACCTCTCAATACAGCCCATCAAATTCACTTTGATGCAGAACAAACTGCGGACACAGTTTAGATAACCCATCTACAAAATCTATTTTCCTCCACTACACTGTAGGAGACCATTCTGACAGCCTTGTTAGCAATTGTGACATTTCTGAGACTCATCTGCTTGTTCTGGTTTTTGCATTCGCTCTACTCACAGTTTAGGTTTAGCCAGCACTGGTGGTGGTTCTTTGTTGACTGACATGCTGGTGTCTTCGTCAAACTGACTGGATACGTCACTTTGTACATCCTCCTCATCCTCAGGCAGTTTGAAGTGCACACGCAGGCCGACTCTGGAGCCGGTGCGTGGGACTTTGTGGTTTGTCTGGGCGCCTGTCTTTAGGCAGGAGTTAGGAGGGGGATCAGGGAGAGGCACCACAATGAGGCTCCCATTCTGATGGTTTGTGGTCCCCTTAACTTTTGGGCTTGTGTCGGGCGACGTCACTGAAGGTGTGGACACTTCCTGTTCAGCTGAAGTCACAACCACACATTGAGAAGTGAAGGGTTTTAGGTATGAGAGCACCTGTCCGCCGCTCAGTGGTTCTGGACGTGCTCCACCGGATCCAAGAGGGTTCTGGTGGAGGTAGAGAGGATCTAAGTTCGGGGAGCTGGTGCTGCGAGAGTTGAGGCAGGAGCCGCCGCTGCTCAGGCTGGAGGGTTCCAGACTGGGTAGACTGGTGCGGAGGGGGTCTGGACGCAACATGCTGGAGCCATGGGGGTCCAGACGGAGGGTGCTGGTGTTCAAGGGGTCCAAGCGTAAGGTGCTAGAGACGAGCGGCTCTAGGCGAATGGTGCTGGAGTGGGGCTTGATGCTGTTGGTCACAGTAACCCCCGGCTGGGGGTTTACTGTGGGAGCTGATGAAGGTTCTTGGATTCGATTGGGCTCCACTGTCAAACTGCTGAAAGGCCTCACGTGGTTGTTGTTGCTGCCATTGCCTGATGAGAATCAGAGAGATAGATAGCAAGATTTTCCATGTACTTTTACAAGAATACATGATGAAAGTGAAACAGAAGTGTTACCTTTGACCCTCAGTGTAGCAGCGCTGGACACGGTTCCATACTTGTTGCTTGCTGTGCAAGTAAACATCCCCGAATCTTCAGGAAAGACCTCCGCAATGACCAGAGTGCATATTTCCTCTAGAGGTAAAAAAATAAATAAAAATAGTGATACTCACATGATAACGTTGGTTTGGTATGACCGCATCATATTAACTTCTCAACTAGAGAATCTTAATATACCGAGGAAAAATACATGACTTGTGTTTCAGATGCAGCAGTGAAGGTTTCTTTGTGTCACTGGGGCTGAGAGTCTATCTGCAGCAAAGGCAGGTTGAAGTGATCTGCCATGGTGGTTTGATACAGGATGAGAGACTACCTTATATGGTCCAGAGTCAGGGAAAAGCAGCTCTGGCTTATGTACAGAAGAAGAACAGAAGCCTTCGCCAAGGACTGTAAACACTTCAGCAGATGAATATGTACACACTACAACAGTGTTTCTCAAACGGGGGTACGTGTACCCCTAGGGCTACTTTGGAGGACTGCAAGGGGTACGTGAGATATTTAACAAAATGTTTAATAGTTACAAGGCTGTTGTCCAGAACATTGGTCCTCTTTATGTAGACTTTTTTTTCGACCAAAAATGTGACATTTGTGACATTTGCCTTCTTTGGACCTATTCTTGCCTTCCTTCCTTCTGCTGTCCTACTTTTTAAAAGTTATGAAGTTTTTTTAATTATTTTTATTAACCTTTATTTAACCAGGAGAAATCCCATTGAGATTCAGAATCTCTTTTTCAAGAGAATCCTGGCCAAGACAGCAGTACAAAAGTTCCATATTAAAAATATACAACAAAAACAGACAACAGAAAAAGAAAACAGTTGGCAAATTAACATCATCTCCACATAATCACCATCATCGCTCAATAGCAGCACATGTGCATTTAGTACTCAAATAATCCTTTATCCTAAATTTAAACTGTATCAATGTTGGAAGGTAATCTATTTTAAGATACTTCTGCAGTTTATACCAGGATGACAGTGCAAAAAATTTAAAGGCACTTTTACCGAAAACAGTTTGGGTTCGGGGAATGTCATACATGATTTGCCCATATGATCGAAGATTACACTTCCCGGTAGTGACTTTAATATACCAATGCTCCAACCTGCGATTGTGCAAAGAAGGCCAACTAACACTCTCATACAAGTTACAGTGATGAGTACGAAAACTAGAATTTGTTACAAATGTTAGTGCTGCATGGTATACGGAGTCCAGCATTTTCAGAAAAGATTGATTTGCATGCATGTATAACCATAATCCAGCATTGACTGAAATGTTGCTTGTGTAAGTGTTTTTCTCGCACTAAAAGAGAAACAGCCTTTGTTTCTATAATAGAAACCCAACAAGTTATGTTACTGTTTTTGAAGTTTTTGATACTATTTTCAAACTATTCTTGCCCTAGGCTACTTCTTTCCTTCTTTCTACCATCTTTTTCCAAGGTTTTGTCTTTTTTACAGTTTTTGTCTCCTTTTCTCATTAGCATTTAAATGTTTTTTTCAGTTCCAAGGCTGTTGTTTAGAAAATCTATCGCTGACAGTGCTGTACCTCTTTATATAGACCTTTTTTCTACCAAAAACGATTAGCACTGGTCAGGGGGTACTTGGCTTAAAGAAACAATTCAAAAGGGGTACATTATTGAAAAACATTTGAGAACCACTGAACTACAGCATGTAGCGTGTGTTTTTGACTGATGGTGAGTTATAATGTTCCTGATTCCACTAGAGATCTTGGGGCTTTAAAATGGAAACAAGTACCCAAAATGATCACTGATCATGTACCACGATCAGTTGCTGCAACATAACTTTTATTTGTCATTTTTTTCAAATTTCCTTTAAGAAATATATTTAGTATATAGTAACACTTTGTTTTATAAGAGGATACCATTTACAGTATTTAAAGCGTATACATTTATGCATGTGAACACATACATAACTTGAAAATCTTTTACAGCAATATCAACATTTCTCAGCTTTTTCGGTTTAATAAAATGTCCCCCATTTGGACAAGATTTGATTGAAAAAATGTTTTAAGTTAAAGGATTTTATGTTTTTTGGTCTCAGGAAATATAATTGGATGGCTCTAAAGTATACAATTAAGTCTTACAATCTTCATTAATTCATTTTTCTAACAACTCATATTCTTTATGAAACAAGGCAGGTCAAATCTGGCTGCAGCAAAGACACAACGCTCTGCAAAAAAAAAAAAAAAAAAATACATAAAGCACATTTGCACTTTCAATAATACCACAGTGGCGGGGCAGCAGCAGAGCTTACTTTTCTGCAGGATCCTGAAATCAGGAGAGTCCTCTATGATTTTTCCCTCTCTGGACCAGTCCACTCGAGGTGACGGCACCCCATTCACACGGCACTCTAGCACCACCAGCCGGCCCTCTGACGCAAGGAGGTCCTGCAGGCTCTGGTGGGACAAAACAGTGTGTGTGTGTGTGTGTTTGTGTGTGTGTTGCATCAATAAACACCCAATCGACAGCAGCAGTATACATCCTTTTGAGAATGACTATACCTTTGTGAATACAGGGGCAGCCATGATAGGTTGGCCGTTCAACCCTTGTGGATAGTTGGGATAGTTGTGGTTGGAGGTTTGACTCTGAATATACAAAACACACAGGGGACATGTTAATTAAGCCTACCCCCCAAAAAAAAATGTATCCCTGAACAACAATTATAGAGGAAAGCAGTGTTTCCGCTCTTCTACCTCAGGTTGGGCTGTTTGTGTTGGGGCTGACAGGACCGGCAGCACAGAGGAGACCACTGAGTTTAGAGGCAGTGATGGAGCTGTGGCTGCAGCTGTCTGCACCGGCAGCGGTGTGGATGTGACAGATGTCGACACCTCCTGGGCTTCTGAAAGTTCTGTATCGCCTGGTGACAACGTAGGAAACACCTGCACAGGTGACGCTGTTGCCTCCTCCTGAGCAGGGGATGTTTGAGAGGGCTCGGGGGCTGGAAGTATGGTGGCTGATGTCCGAACAGGTAGAAGAGGTTCTGGGCTTATTTGGTTAGTTGGTGCAGAGGAGAGCTGCTCTGCTGGCTCCTCGGTGGCCGCTGCAGGTAGGGATGACGGAGAGTCTTCCTCTTCTGCAGAGAGAGTTTGGCTCGATGTTGGAGGTAAAAGTTTCCTCTGCAACCTTTGAAAAAAATCACAGAAGGAAGAAAGTCATTTAGTGTTGCGATAAGGTAGCTTAAGGTCCACTTAAGTTATTTTTGGACATGGCTCTTAATGAAAATACTGTAGAAACTCACTGGGCTACATGTTCAATGTGCTGTTCCCCCTCAGAATCCGAAGAGGAGGCACCTGTCGGTTTGATGAAAAAAAAAAGGGGCACACACTGTATCACCAACAGTGTTTCCCTGAACTGTAAAAGTGTCAATAACAAAGAAACACAGGAATCACCTTCGACATAGATCTCAGCTGACGTGGAGTCAGTGCCGTAGAAATTAGATGCGAAGCAAGAGTAGCGTCCAGTATCTTCCTCGAAGGCCTCTGCGATGATCAGAGAGTGCAGCTCGCCGTTGGTGATGATCTGAATGTCAGGGCTGTTCTCCAGCTCCTTGCCCTCACAAAACCACCTATGATTAAACATATATACATCAAAGTGCTCAGGACACCTTAGCATAGTAAACTTCAAGTGCTTGGATTTTCTAAAATTATATTTTCAACAATTTCCCGTTATTAGTTAAAGCATGTTCAATATGTAAATATGTTGGAGGAATTCACCTTTGTGTAAATTGTGTACTTATTAGCTTTAAAAAGGTACCATATGGAGTTTTTGAGAAAAAGAGATGGAGTAGAGAAAAAGACTTCTAGGTAAACACTGATGTAAACCATGCATAATTTGACATATTAAAAAAGTCAGCTTTGCAAATATTTTATAAGGAAGGATATGCATTTGTTAAGACCTTAAGGTTACACACAGTGTGTTTTGGTGAGAAACAATGAATGTAAACATAAACCCCACAGGGCACCTTTAATGGAACGGTCATTGAAGGCCAAAGTTTATAATTCACATTAGGGCTGGGCGATATGGAGAAAATCAAATATCACAATATTTTTGACCAAATACCTCGATATCGATACCGCAACGATACTGTAGTGTTGACTTTTGGTGCTTTCACAAAATATTTACACAATCAGATTTTTGATAAATAATAATCAGTAATGTGGATATAATGACTAAGTGGGTAAAGGCAAATAATAGAACAGTTACAACAGTCTGGTAAGTTCAGAGAATGACATCACTTTACTGTAATGCAGCCTTTAAAACCAGGAAAAGAAAACACTTATGCCATATTACGATATTCCAAAATCTAAGACGATATGTAGTCTCTTATCACGATATTGATATAATATCGATATATTGCCCAGCTGTAATTCACATCATTTCATATTCCATTAAACCCTCAATGACAGCTTTCCGTTGATTTGTCATGTCTGTAACATTACTTATTATTTTATTATCAGCAAGTATTTCCACTTCCACAGTGTGACTTAACTATTATTAGAGAAGGATATTCTCAAACCCTCCTGCCCTTGCTTTGTTATTTAAAACCCCATCTTTACACAGTTGTCTTTTTCCTTCTATTAAAGTGGTCATATTCTGCTCATTTTCAGGTTCATAATTGTATTTAGATGTTATATCAGAATAGGTTTACATGGTTTAATTTAAAAAAAACTGCAGCTCCTCTTTTCACCCTGTATGTTGAGCTCTCTGTTTTAGCTACAGAGTGAGGCATCTCACTTCTGTTCCATCTTTGTTGGGAGTCGGACATGCGCAGTACCTAGGTAAGGACTGCTAGCCAGTCAGAAGCAGAGTCTGAGGGCGTGCCATGCTAGCAGCTAGGCGAGCATTATAACAGGTGTTACAAAGTAACGAACGTTCGTCACGGAAGTAAAGGCTGGACTACAACAGAGCTGTTTGGAGCAGTTTGTGAACAGTGTTTTCTGTTGGAGATGGTAAATCCCTTTGAGGTGGACTTTGGGCTTTTTAACTTTGTAAACCTATAATGTGCACAGAAAAGATATATAACACAATAAAGGTAAGGGAAAAAGCCAAAAAGCATAATATGAGCACACTAACCTTCTGACACCATTTCTATGAGGCTGGTACCACGTGATGGCTTTCCTATTTCCCTAATAGTGCCTCTGGCTTGGTGCCATTCAGTAGAGTTATGCAGGCCAAGAGAAAAATGTTTTGATGTGCAAGCCCTATCCCTGTCACTGTAGACACAAAGCAAAGCCCTGTTGATGTTATGAAGACGAGGAGCACAAAACAATTGATCACTAGGCACCTAGTGATCAAAAACTTTTACTATCAAATTAAAGTTTTATTGTTGCCTCTGTTATTGAAGGGAAAAATGGGGAGATGAAATGCATCATAGATCCCCTTACATCAGGTCAGCGCCCTACAGCCAATAATCAATATTGTAATCTATAATTTCATGCTGTCAAATTAATAAATAAATGGGCGTAATTCATATAAAACATGATAAATGACAAGAAAAACATCCACCCTGGCTAATATTACATACCATGCATTAGTTGCATCCAGTACATTAGCGTTGCAGTTGGCAACAGTCTATTTATTATTATTCATTGTAGAACTCTCTCTCTATATATATAGTAAACCTATGTTTTTTTCTGTCCTGCCAAGCAACATATGCAGCCGCTTTACGTCAAAGCACATCTATTTTGAGCAGATGAGGTCTTGATGCTTTATAAAAATCCAGCCAATAAACACACAGGGATGAAGTGATGCGTTACTCTCTGGCAGGACGTCATCATACGATCGTAAATCACATCCAGTGCTTTCACCAGGCTCACGGATCACATAACACTTTTTTTCAAATACATACGCAGCCAATTACACTATTAGCTGAATATGTCCCGAACTCCGGACTTCAACAACAACAAACAGAAAGTGTTCCAAAAAGCAAAACTCATTCCAAAAAAACAAACTAAGCGCCCCATTGCTTCTCAACTATCTACGGAAAGGAATTCATTTAAGCTTTTGGTATTTAAAAACAAAATCCTTGTGTAGTTTCCAGTGAAAACACGAAGCTGCACTGAAGATCTGTACCCGATACACTCGCTGGAATGTGCTGTCAGTGTTCTGCCTGAGGATAGGCTATGTCATTTCTAATGAGTAAGGGTCTAAATTGAAAGCATGAGTAGTAGAGGAGGTGGCTGATCTGTGAGGCAAAGACCCCGCTCGCTGCACCTGTCAGGGCTATTTTACCTCTGGACTTCAGAACCAGAGAGGAGATTCCCTCTGGAGCCTGGGAGCTCTGACTGGCTGACCCAATCACATACTCATAATGCTAAACATAGACCCTGTATACACACAATGATACACCAGAGACCACTGCAAACTGATGGGAAAGATGAACCTGACAACTCTATTTTGACTCCTAAAGTCATACTCACTAAACCAGTTGCTGCAGGAGAACCAAACCCAAACATCCCATTAAAGTCAATGAAAAAGGTCTTATGTTAATAAAAATCAAATACTCTTTAAGTAGAAACCACTGAAACAGAACTCAAATCTTCAGACTTGTACTTTTGTAAGAAACTGAGACCAAACAAACCAACCATATAAAGAAACGGTATGACTCATCTTACCCAACTCTTCACGCTTCTGTCAACAGCTCAGTAGGTTCCATTATCAGATGGGACTACGGCTCCCAGTGCCAGTTCAGTCTAAAAATGGCAGAGAGCTACATTCTTCATGGACACGTTTATGTTAGTGGCTCAACAATGTTCAGTAGGACCAACAAGCCCATGCCCCCTATAGTCTGAAACCTCAGCTTCACTTAGATTTAAGGCTTGGTTGTCCAGGGAGTCCAGCCGGGGTTTTAAAACATAATCATAAAACATATCTAACAAAAGTGCCATGAACAAAAGCACAACACATTAAAAAGAGTGTAAATTGGTTAAGTACCATCACGTTAGTCCTTAAAATGTATTCTGCTTTACTCCGATACCAAAGGCATTGAATACAATGATTGGTGTAAATTCCTCTCCTCTCTTTGACTGTAAATGGTCATGAATTATAGCACCCTCATTACAATTGGATTATATTCTCCTTAAGAATGATAGAAAGCCAAACGTGATTATCATTTGTCCCAGACATCTCACACACACACACACACACACACACACACACACACACACACACACACACACACACACACACACACACACACACACACACACACACACACACACACACAGCTGTTGGCTATCATCACATGTCACTTCTGTCTGGATCCCCCAAGAAAGAAAAAAACATTGATCTTAACTAACACTTTGTAATTGCTCAGATTGTCTGAGGCCCAGGCACAGACATGGCTGAATGATATGTATACATTTTGATGGATACCCATATGAATATTTGAGAGTTAAAAACTCTTATAAAAATAAATTGGCCAATATATACTGTATATTTGAAATTAAACGCATAAGAAACACACCATTTGTTTTTCTAGATGCCTTAATTTGGTTATTTAAGGATATAGAAGAAGATAGATGCTAAGTGGGACATTTTACAGTTAAAACATAAACTCATTGGTGTTCTCTGGTGGACAGACTGACAGTAACACTGTCATTACCTCAAACATATCTTTGGCACTTAGTCTACTGCAATTTCTTGTTACATATTAGCAGACATAGGTGGCAATACCAGTAAATGTATTAAGTCAATATTGGAAGGTAATATTGGGCTCTGGTATTTCTGTGTAGGGCAATACTGTTCTAAAATGCTTTCATCTTCATATATGCATATACATATATGACACATCATATAAAGTGAATTTTCTATGTCAGCAAGCAATAAATGTAAAAATTGCAATACTGTGAAACATAAGTACACCATTACAAGTTAAAGTCCTGTGTTGAAAATGTATGAGTGGTATGAGCAAAATGTGCCTACAGCATGAAAAATAAAAGTATTAATTCAGAAAAATAACATTGTGAGTGTTAAACTATTAGATATTTTATAATTGGATAAATGATTACTGATGTATTAATGTGTTTTTGTTTTACTGTTGAAGTTATTTGTCTAGTTAGTAGACTTATATATACACAGTTGGATGAATATGCATTATATATTCAAAGATCATCATATGTTTTGTTTGTAAAATCTTAATATGTAAAGTAACTAGTAACTAAAGCTGTCAAATAAATGCAGTGGAGTAAGCAGTACAACAGTTCTCTCTGAAATGTGGTGGAGTAGAAGTACAAAGAAACATAAAATGGAAATACATAAAGTACAAATACCCCAAATTTGTAATGAAATACAGAACATGAGTAAATTTACTTAGTTACATTCCATCGCTGGGTAAAAATCCTGTCATGTCACCATTCCTTGCTGTGATTCCTAACCCTAAACTTGTTCTTGTTCTCATAAAATCTTCCCCAAACAAAAAGGAAATCCGAACGGATCCAGGTCCTTAAGTACACTGTGAAATCTCCACTGACTACCCCACAGCACATTGGCTTTTCTACAAATTTTTTGAGACAAATGTACTCATTTTGAAAGAGCATGGAAGCAGAAAGTCTTGCTGTACCTCCTGCAAACTAAGAAAGAAAGAAATATCAGCACTTGTTTGCCTTACCGGACTTCAGGCACAGGGAGTCCTCTTACAATGCAGTCCAACTGGACCTTGCTGCCCTCTGGAACCTCCCTGCTTTTCAGTTTCTGGATGAAACAAGGAGGCTCACACGCAGGCTCTGCTGGGTATGGAGTGTCTGTCAGGGCACAGCTTTCAGCCTCCTCCTCTTCCACCTCCTGGGAAACACAGTCGTACTGCTGCTCAGTAATCCTGCTGTCCTGAAACCCCACATGCCCAATCCCAGAGTCCAGCTGGGCCTGTGGTTGGTGGCTAACAGCAGGGCTGGGTCTCTCCTTTTCCACCTCCACAGGCATGGCAGAGCGCTCCCTGTTGTCTGGGCCGACGGGATACACTGTCCCATCGTTCTGGCTCTTGTTCTGGTTCCTTGTCCTGTGGGATTTGCACCCTCTCGGTCGTACCCGTTTGGAGCTGTTGGCCTTGAAGAGAGCGGAGAGCTCCTCAATGAAGTCTGCTGCCTTGTTGAGGAACTCCTTCTTGGACTGGGTCTCCGGACCATACGGGGCATTCCTCGCCGACCTGTCAAAGTCATTGAATCCCTCGCCGGAGTCCCTCGTGTCCCCGATCATGCGTTCCTGCCGTGCGGATGCTTTGTGCATCTTTCCGTCTGATGTGAGCGTCGTGTGCGTTGCTGGCAGCTCTTGGAGTTCAGGGGCTGGCTGGCTGAAGGGCACAGTGGAGGGGGCGGCAAAAAGAGCAGGAGAGGGGTTGGCAAAGGGAACAGATAGGGGTTCAGAGGAAGAGACGGAGGAGATGTTGGAGGGGGTTGATGGTTCGACAGAGGCCTTGACCTCTGCCCTCTCTTCCCGAGGCTCATGTCCGATGGCCTGGCGGGCCAGGTTCACACTCTTATCCAGCTCCTCTTGGCTGAGGAAGGCCGAGAGGTCTGGGAACTGGGGATCACTGTGGCCCACAGAGTCCTCCGCCTTGCCTTTGAGTGACCTGTAGATCTGAAGGCGTGAGGAAGAAGCGTCCGAGCAGCTCATCTCACTGTGGCGCTGCTGGGCCCTGGCCTCTGCCAGGTAGCTCTCTCTTAAGAGCTGAGACAGTGATGGCGGCTGGTCAATGTTGCTCTCCTGCATGCTGTGGAAATATGTATGGAAGATAGGACATAATGGTATGACAAGCAGTAGAACTGAAACAATGTCAATTAACCAATTAGTGGAGCAACAGAAAACGAATAGCAACAATAATTTCATTTTGAGTGATCAATGACATTTTTTTCCCGCAACAATGTACCTTCTTAAATGTGAAGATATTCTTCTTTTCTATTTTTTTTTTTTTGTGATAAGGAACTAAATATCTTTGCACTACGTTTTGGACCGTCAAGCAAACAATTAAGACGTCCACGTCTGATATTTTATAATACAAACGATTTATCAATTTATTGAGAAACTAATCGGCAGGTTAATCCCTGATCATTAGTTACAGCCTCTGAAAGAAGTTATATGAAGTATACGCAACTACAGTATAATCAAAGTTGCGTATACTTCTTTTAACCCTCCTGTTGTCCTCGGAAATTTTGGTTTCTTTCAACCAAATTGTCAAAAAAAAAAAAAACTAACGTGGATGGTTCCATACAATGCTCTTCACAAGTCAATTATCAGTTCACTACTTTCATTGAATTGGGGTGTTTAGTTCAATTTTAGAGCATTTGGAAAAAAAAATGATGAAAGAAAAGTTGAAAAGAAGAGACAAAAACTTGGGAAAATTGACAAAAAAAGACGGAAAAAAGTGACAAGTGTTGAAAAAGACGACCAAAAAACTACATATTTATATTTTAACCCAGAAAAAAAACAGTAGCATGGTCGACAGGAGCGCAACACAAGGGTTAAGGATAAAACATGCATGGCCCTTTAAGTCACCGACATGTCTAACAGGCCTTTAAATGACTACAGTAACTGAAGAAGAAATGACTAATGGTCAGAAGTCAATTACTCCAATTTTGTTTTGATCCCTTCACGTATTTAACCGATATCTGATACATACACTAAAGGAGCTAATAAAAACATACACTGATATGCACCTTAGATATAACTCACATTATAATATGACACTTGTCAAACATTTGGAGCAAAGATAGAACATTCAGGGTACACAGACTGCAGTTAAATGCAGGGGATATGTGGTAAAAATAGTTTTTTTATTTCAGCCTAATTTCAGCCTTCCTGTAGCCTCGACAGGGTATCAAGTTCATGCACCGACACGGACGGGATACGGGCAGGCCTCCAACTCAGACCAACACTTTAATGACGTTTAGTCTTCGCACAACTTTTTGACACTAGGCATGAGCAAGTTATTGAATACAGACATAAGATAGGGTACACATATGCTACTGACACTCAAATCAGTGCAATTAAGAGGCAGCAATGCCCTTCCAGCCGCCATGAAGCTGCAGCTGTTGTGTACATTAATCCTTTGCAAACGGGCTCCAAGCCCACCGAGTCATATCTAATAATAGCAAAAGGTCAGTTTACACGAAGAAAATCAACACACAAAAAAAAAAGCAGTTCCCCTCATTCTGTGTGCCATTGTTATCATGATTTTGATCAGCCACAACAATCATTAATCAAATGACACAAACAGAACTATAATCATCAGAAATGGGACACTTGCTGAGCGAGAGAACAAACATTCACGGCCCGCACAGATGAACGGGCCCACGCACCCAGGCGGGCAACACACATCCAGGCAGGTTATGATAATTCAATTTAACATTTAAACCAAAATAGCTCGGAGATTTTCGGAGTCTAAACACAGGATGAGGCAGATGCCAGTCAACAGCACACTGAACAACAATTCAATTAGGGGGGCGGTGTGTTTTACCTTCAGAATAAACCCAGCTGGCCCCTGTGAAGGACTGGTAAATCCTCAGAGTGCACCTGTGCTCAAAGAGGGAGATTCCGGTCTTCCGGCGGCTGCCACCTGGGGAAATCTTGGGACACAGGCAGCTGGCCAGCCTTCCCGGTTTTAACGTACGGAGTTCACCTTGAAGTTTACGGGAAAATATGGAGCCGAGTAGCTAGGGGAACCTGTCACCAGTACAAGTAGCAACATTTGTCAGTGCAGTAGTCGCAGGTTATTTTTGGGGAGGCCCATGTGTCTGCATGGCGTCCCAGCTCATTGGCCAAAGGGGGGGGGCATGCTGTAAAGGGATTCCTCCTCCAGTGGTCCGTCGGAGACCTCCATCCTACAGTCAGAATTGGAAGCCTCTTGTTGAGCCTCCTAGATACTAATGTTAACACAGCAGATAAACAGCAATAATCAATTTTCAAAGCACGGTGTGTTACACTGTGGTGGTAAAACATATGGCAGTAGTGTGTAGCATTTTATTGGTTTTAGAAAAAGAAGAAACAAAAATTAAATCGAAATAGATTATTGGAACAGAATTTGAGCCAAGTGGAAGTTTATTCACAGTTGTTTAGTTGTTTTAACATGGATATTTTTGCAAGATGTAAGAGAAAGAGTGATATCTCAGCAAGTAACATAGTACATCCAGTGTTTGTTCTTCTTCAGGTTTGTCATAATGCCTACTTTAAGAGAACATTTATCAAGACCCAGATTTCAAATCTTGAATAGTGAAAAACACAATCACCTCCGTGTCCCATGAATAATGAAATTAGTTTATTGGAAAGACAATGGGAACCATTTTCAAGACCCACAGAGTGAAACAAAAAGCAAGCCTGAGCATCTATTTACACTTAAAACAGTGTAGGACTTGTATCAAATACTATAATAATATTTTTTTTTTAACAAAAATGCATCTGTGAAAAAAGCTAGTGTATACTGACCCCTATGCAAACACCAAAAGTTATTTACATCATTATCAGGATATGCATGTTAGGAACATTTAATGCACAAGTACGCCAGACTGGGGCCAAACAATGTTGGCGTAATCATTCTTTCTGTAAAATTCATGAAGCAGTCAAACAAACTAAAAAGTAAGGGAAATAAGGAAATTGTCAAACACTATTCTGTGGTTGTTTAAGCTTTCTGGCAAACAGTGTAATGTCATACATGGCAATCCCTGCCAATCCTACATGCAAGGCTAAAACAGACAAGGGATATTTAAAGGTAGAATTTGACTCAAGCCTAACAAACAGGTCAACTAAAGCTCAAAACGTACTAGTATAAAAAAAAAAAAGAATAATTAAATGGCTCAGTGACTCAGAGAGTATACAACAATAACAGGGTCAACCTAAATCCAATGCAGTTTATATAAAAGAAAAAAAAAAAAAAAGAAATTGCAAATCCTCTTTGGCGTAACGGGAAAATACAATCCGGTTTACCAACACAGTAGAGGCAAGATGAAGAAGGGAATCATAGTTGAGGTCAATGACTTAGTTGCCCTTGTTCTCATTTCTTTCCACACTCATTTGTGTTGAGTGACTTGGTTACAGACACAGTGGGTGAAATTGAGGGAGTTGTAGTATTACCACACGGACAGTATTATTAGCAGCAATAGAAAGTCTCGATTAGCCCAGTCTATACAAAAAAAAGACACTTCCATGTTAAAGGTTAGGAATGAAATACTCATCATCAGCCTATCCGTCATGAGGATATCCGATCAGAAGGCACCATGGAGGCACTCTTCAAAATGAGGAGAACATCAAGAAACCCATCTCTGAGCACACAGCAGCATCCCACAAATACTGAAGCTGGATGCATCATAATCACACAGGAAAGCACCATAATGGAAGTCTGTGTGTGTTTTTTTATTATTTTTTTTTTAGTGCTTTAAGATTAAGCCTCTGCTCAACAACCCTTTTGTTGTTCACAGTGATTTGTGACTGCGTCGAGAGAGATGAAACTGACACATTGTCAACATTGTACCTAGTGCAGTGGGCCAACTCGTGAGAAAGATGTAAGAGGCACAGTAAATAGTTCTGCAACCAATCTGGTGACGGCGGCTCTGCTATCAGGAGTCGTCGCTGGCCCGTTTGCGAGACTGGTCACCTCTGGAAAACAAAAACAAAAAAAACGCATCACGTCAGCGATTCAAAGTAAAGGGCGTTAACCAAAAAGATGGGTTTATATTCACACTGTGGCTAATCTGAGACAGACGCCTCAGAAAACAGACCGTGGGAAGCCGTTCATGGAGAGCTCCATCTGCAACTTCTGGTCATGAGCGGCGTAGTCAGGAAGCAGAGACTCCACAGCAGGAGGGTTGATCTGGGGAATAAACCCAGAGAAGAGATCCGGGGCTAACTGGGCCCAGTCTGAAAGAGGAAACCAAGTGAAAAGGGAAGAACACATGTAGTGCAGCTTATTCTGAAGGTGGAGGAAATAAACCAATGTGTCCCGTGTCCGTTTTGTGTGCTGTAGTCGAGGCAAAAAGATGACATTAGCTTGCAGCAGAGATGCACTTAAAAGGCAGAGTCCATCCATCGTTCTTTTCCGTGTTTTTCAGCCTTTAGTAGAAAGCAGTGACGTGGGTTACCACAGTAAGCTAATCAATAAAAGGTAATGAATAATTTGAACACCTACTCTAGCCGAAAACATTAGCGGCGCTAAATACGTCAGTAGCAATGTAACGTAACTGCTGTAGACGCCACCGCATTGCCAGACCTTCCTCCACAGCGCTGCGGGACGAGGGGCTGGCGAGTCCACACAGCATTCCGGGATGGGAGAAAAACGTGCTCTGGTTTATTGGCATTTCTTTAAACCAATCACAATCATATTGGGAGGAGCCAAGCGCCGTACGGAGCAACGGCGCCATTGCAAAATAGCCTTGGGAAGGAACTTGTTTTGGTGGAACGGGTGTACGTTCAAAGGTTGTTTTTAGTCGTGCAACAGAAAACTCAGATTGGACAGATAGTCTAGCTAGCTGTCTGGATCTACCCTGCAGAGATCTGAGGAGCAGTTAACCATAGTCCTAATAAATCGACCGGAGTTTAAAATGTCAACACAAAGAAAGCCCAAGATAACGGATATCCGGCAAAATTTCCGTCTGCAACAGAGCATTCCCGGTAGTGGAAGATGGTGGATATAGACTAGTTAGTTTGTGTTATTGTGGGACTTTCAGATTCTACGTAACGGGGTGTCCAAAGCGGTACATTGCTTGGCGTCCTGTCTGCTTCTCCATGCGTGGGGCCGTGCCAACCGCCACCCAAGTTACTGTTCTGTACTGGAGTGAAGCAACGTCATCATACAGACCTTATAGTCAGGTCGTGTGGGGAAACGTTTTTAGAAGGGCTTGTGGAAAAAACAGCACTTTGACGCTAAAAACATACTTACCGACCAAAATGTGAATGTTCGGATTTGAATACTTACAGGTTCACAATAAAAACCTTTAAAAATAATGGACTGGCCCTTAAAATAACATTAAAACAGACAATACAATCCTTAGCAACAATGAAAATAGCTCACCTGGACGGAGGCTGTAGAGGCCTTTAACCACACTGGCCATTGTAGATGGCTGCACTTGAAACGGCATGGAATGAGCTTTGATAAGAAGAGCTGAACAAGAAAAGAAGAAATTAAAAAGAAAAATATATTTACAAGTTGTTTGTGCGGTTCACCACGTCCTGAATCAAACAGCACAATGGGCTGAGACAAACATCTGCCCTTGATATAACGAAGTGTAGGGGACAGCTTTTGTTCACAATTACAAACAGAGGAACAATTTTCAAATGTCATGACAGCCATCAGGGCTTCAAATGGAGGGATACACTCACGCATCAGTGTGTTCACATGTATTTCTGCGACGTGATCAGCAAACAGCTTCATCAGGTCCTCTCTTAGGTCTCTGTTCAGCTTCGACTCGATGTAGAACTTGTTCTGACAAACATTGAACATGAAAAACAATTAATAGGAGGGTGACACCGTAGCACAGGGATTATACTTGATTGCACTAGAAATTTCACCTAATATTCAAAGTTCTATGTTATCTTTACAACAGATATTTAACAAAAAAAGACGCCTACCAAGTACATAAATACAGGAACTATACATTGTAGGGAAGCTGTGTATTGGGTCAGCGCAACATTAAAGTTCTCAATGAAGTCCTCGGGTGGTCTGGCCTGGAAAACAATAATACAAGTGTTTGTCAATTGCACAACTTCTGTATACTGTAGCCTATATCATAATTCCCTTGTTATTTGGATTTTCTTACTTGTAGATGGGTGGAAACCTGTTCCAGGTGGTTTGTTATTTTTAATGTCAAATCATTGTAGAGCAGCTCGGAGTGCTGCTGACAAACACACTTGTAGACGTAACTAGGAAAACAAAGCAAAGTAGAAACAGCAGCATTTCAGTCATTTCATTTTCAGTCAACTAAAAATGATCACATGGCAACCTTACGGGGCTCGTCGAGGCAGAACAGACATCACAAACTGTAGGAAAATCTGGCCAGCTCAGGTGTGTCCTTACCTATGTTGTCTTACCTGTATATCTGTGCATAAGAAACAGAGATGTGGTCCGTGGGATTCTGAATCAGAAGACGGTCAATTGCCTTCTCCAGGTTTGGCCAGTGGTTTTTCCGGTAGTCTTCTACAGCCATTGCATTCAGAACTGAGTGAAAAGAGAACTGGTTCAGGTTTGAAATTATTTCAGGCACCTGATTCTGGCCTAACAGACCAACTGAGCATCAGCACATATTAGTAATGTAGCAGCAGGCCGAGCTGCTGAGTGACTACAGGATATCAGGCCGTGCTGTCACAGTAATCTTTAGCTATATGTGAACTTACGGAACTTGGAAGTAACGTTAGAATCGAGGGGGAGATTTCCCTCAACAGCGGGTGGCGGAGCCGTGCAGTCAGTCTCGCTGACTTCGCTGCTCTCGCTGCCTGAATCCGAGTCCATTAACTTTGACCCCCCGGTGCTGCCGGACCACAGTTTCCCTCGTCGAGTCCCCGGTTCTCCACCCGGCACCGGTGGACCGGCAGGTTGCGGGACAGTTGTTACAACCGACAACTGGCTTCTCAGATAGGTGCGGACTTTACTACTACTACTACTACTACTACTGCTGCTGCTGCTGCTCGCACAATAGTTGTGGTTATGGTCGTCTTTTATATCCAAACTGTCATCTTCCATGGCTTCCATTTTCACAACCACTTCTGTGAGCTGAAGCCTGGGGCCACTACATAAACATTTCAGCTAACTAATTAGGGATAAAGTCAAAAAAAACTGTCAGGCGTCTTTGGTGGTGTCCATCTCGTTTTTGCTGTTAACTGGATTTTACGACACGTCGTATAACCGGACAGCTGAGAGAAATCAGGGAAATGTAGTTCCAAAGACTTTAGCTGAATAAAGAAAGTTCCTATGCTTCACATAGGGTGACGTTAGTCAACTGGACCGTGTACACGTGTTTAAAGACTAAATATTAATGAACATACTTTTAACAGATTGACTAGGATGACATTACACGTAAATTAGGTAGAAAACAATTATTACCGTACTAGGCATGCGCAGATTGCCAACGTTTAGCCACAAACAGTACCCCCCGTCGACAACCTACTAACGTTAAATACTTACAAATTGCACTGTATTGCTATTAGAGAGACACGTTTCTCAGAATTATATTTTTTAAAATGTAACTCAAGTCGTTATTTCTCGTAAAAAGAAACCCTCTCACCCTTTAAGAGGCCCGTAAAGTGGAATGAGGAACTGTCAGATGAGCCACGGGCGCTAGATGGCGCACCAGCTATTCATGTCTACAACAAGGCAACAACACGTTGAAGATATTGTTTTGAACACCTACCTGATGTGTATGAAATAACAGAAATTAGTCGTCAGTGTGTTTCATTTTTTTTTTTTTTTTACTGAGAACCCCAGAAGAGATAACAAGGATGTAAAAAAAATCTTATTCCTTAAACCGTAAACAAAACATTACCTTGTAATTGGTATGTGAACGTGTTGGCGTAGACCTTTATCCTACAAATTGGCTCAGATATGTCTATTTACCAAAACGTAATCTTAACAGGCAGAAGACTCCTCCTGTATAATCAATGTTTTAACGTTATGTTCTATGAAAAGTGACATGGGCAAGAAAATCGCTTTTATAAGAAGGGTAAAGAGTGCCATTTTTCAATGTGAACTCTGAATATCTTCCTTAGGCTTAATATTACAACTTAGTATAACTTTGTACAGATATAAACTATCATCTACTCTTTGATGAGTATGTCTCACATCGGAGTATAAAAATAAGGCTTGAGCATATAAAGTAGCTGCCACATGTCAGAAGGAACACCTTTTCAATGGTTATATTTTTCCAAGATTTAAATGACAGGTTAAACATACAAAGCTTATGACAACATAGGAGCGTGTTGATAAAGTGTTCTTTGGTCTGAAATTAAAGAGTACTGTTCTTTTTTTCTAGCTTTTACCCTCATTAAAGGGTAGAGCTGAACGTTTATATTGCAAGTTAGACAATGTGTTCAAGTAAACCATCTGAAGATTTCTGTACGTGTCTGAAACTCATAGTACCCACTATTTAGCAGGCAGTCTTACATATGTACATGTTTCCCAATGGTAACATGAAGTGACTTAAAACATCATTAGACCACAGCTGACTTCACACTGGGGAATGAGAAATTTGAAGTGTTTGCTTGTATCTGGATGTCTCAGAAGAATTTCTCAAAATGTGAATAAAAATGAGATGAGCACATCGAAGGAAATCCTGAAGAAAAAAAAAAAATCAAAGAAACAAATACTGCATTCTTTAGCATGTGGTATACAGTATGAGGTTTCAGACCCAATGCATGTGATCAAACTGGGCACACAACAAAAAAAAACTTGCTGCATATTCACAAAAAGTTGTCACGCAATTTCAACTTTATGAAAAATAATAGTACGGTTGAGGAGTCAAAAATATACGAAACATATATATATAATAATAAAAAAAGATAATTAGTGCTTTGTCGACTGGGTACTTTACATTTAAAGGTGTGTGGTGCTCTGAGTTTTTTCAGAAGTAATGTCTGTCTGCACACTCGACGTGGCCTCATTGGCTAAAGTGTGTTGTATTGTGTCTCTTAGGCATGTCTCTTCATCTGCTGCTAATGTGTCGGCTTCCTCTGGCTCGCTGTCTTCCTCCACCCCATCTGCACTGCATTCAGACTCGTCACTGTCACTTCCACAGGAGCTCGACGTCTCGTCTTCAGAGTCAGAGTAGACCTCAGCCCCATGGAAGATATAGTGATTTGGTGCTTGAAACAGGTACTGGCCTGCTGTGGGAAACAATACAAAACAATTTACAGTACCGAAATCAATGTCTGGACAATATTTAAAATAAATGATAAAATTAATAAATAAATAATAAAATATATGGACTAACATGCATTTTCCTGCTGCATGAGGAAAAAAAAAATTGTTGTGAAAAGCTCCAATTAATGGGATGAATGGATTAGCACACGTTTAAACACACCTATGTCTCATTTACAAATACAGCAAAATATAAAATATTTATATTATATACAAATATATATATATAAAAAAATAAACAGTGTTGTTGTCTCTACTATAGTCTAAAGCTTACTCTCAAGGCGTTTGCTGATTGGACTTCTGTTGATTCGACTCATCCAGCATCGTCTACGAAATTCAAGGTTGGAGGTCTGGCTCTTTACTCCAGCGGCCTCCTCTTTTGGTGCGTCTTCTGCTGGTAACTCTGAGGGCTCAGCCGTCTCTTCACTGGGACACTGAGCATTTGGACAAGGCTCTGGAGGTGCAACATTATTACCGGCAGTGTCTGTGACATTCGGACCTTCCGTCTCCTCTGAAGGCTTAGTTACGGAGTCTGTACTGTGCTGCTTCTGCTCCTCCTGAGCTGCATCGCTGGAAGCAGGAAAGGCCTCACCTGGTGGCTGTTCTGGTAACCGAGGGGGTTTCTCCGTGGTCTCGGTGAGTCTTACAGTGTTGTAGCAGAGCTGCTCAAAGTCCCCACCCAACCGATGGCAGAGTTCGTTGACGATGACATCACAGTCCCCAAGTAGCTCCACATCAAAGTTGAGGTGAGGCAGCTGCTCCCTATTGATCAAGACCTGAGGCACTCCATGAGGAATGGAGTCTGGATGGGATGAAGAGAAAACCGTTATGTATTGTATGTTAGGTTTAACTGCAGGCACAATAGGAAACAGAAACCCATTCATCTGAACAAAACGTACTTGGGATGAGGGCAACTGGTCGGACTTTAAGTGAAGAGCCAATGACAATCAAGAGGTCCACCTCATCTTTATCCTGCTTCATGGCTCTGTGGAACATTTCTGGAAGATTCTCTCCAAAGAAGACGATGTCAGGTTTCATGATTGCCAGGGGAATATCTGGACACCGTGGACAATGAGGGACAACCTACAGGATGGATTGACGTTATTATCATTAAAACAAAATTGTTAAAAAGGAGTGCTATGCAAAATTTGATCTTTATTTATTTAAGGGTTGCAGGTCTATAATATTCACATTACCAGCCAATGTCCTCAAAGTAGACAGCTGTACCACCCTGAGTTATTTCCATCGACTGACAGTTGTATTGATGCATGGTGCAAAATCTTTGGGGACAAGTTTACTGTATTGTAAGGTATGTTTAATTTGATTCTCTCTGCTTGTGGGTATCATTACAGTCAGTTTGTGCTGGAGCTGAAAACCACAAACATTTTAAAACATATTCATGACACAAAAACCCCAACCAAATTGCAGAATATACAAAGAAATAGAATAATTCAATACATTTTTTCCTTCCTACCCCTGGGGGTATCTAGTTAAGAAAACATTATATCCTCCTTATGTTCTTTTTCCGCCCAGCATGTTTCCTTGGATCAGGATGGCACCTAAATCATGGTGGCAGCTGTCGCCGTGGTCCTTCTCTACGCCCTGCTGTGCCCTATTACACCCTGCTATGGTCTGCAGCGCCCAGCTTCGACTTGCTATGTCCGGCCAACGCCCTGCGACACCATGAACTATTACTACTACTACTACTTCTAGTCATTATCTTTATTGTGACTATTATTGCCATTGGCACCGTCAGACACCGCCTACCAAGAGCCTGGGTCTGTCCGAGGTTCCTTCCTAAAAGGGAGTTTTTCCTCGCCACTGTCGCACTGACGCCTTTATGCATGCTCTTGGGGGAATCACTGAAATTGTTGGGTCCTTGTAAATTATAGCGTGTGGTCTAGACCTACTCTATCTGTAAAGTGTCCTGCGATAACTCCTGTTAGGACTGGATACAATAAATACAATTGAATTATATGTTTTTATGACTTTTCTTGTGTATCTCCACCTGAATATCCCTATTTGGGATAATAAAGTTTACCTTGAAGAGTTTCTGCTGTAACTACTGCTACACGCTCCATACAATGGAGGTTAATGATATTTCAAAACATTTTTTATTTCTAATTTGGAAGAACGAAATAAGCTTTATTTGCAGTATGTTAATGAGAATGGACAAAGCGCTTAGGACACTAGTACACCTTTTCTCTATAATTAATACAACACCGGCACTACGAACATTGAATGCAGAGTTAATGACACTGATTGATGCTTCCAATCACAATGCTTTACCTTTAGTACGTCTGGACAATACTGATGACACTTCTATAGATTTACAATATGCTGTAGTTGCACGAGTAACAACGCACTACAAACACTACTGAAGTAATTCCCAAATGTCATGCTACTCCTAAAAGGGCAATACATAAATGAGCATGAGCATGAGCATCAATTTTCTTGCCCCACTCCTGGAATGGTACTGCTACAGTTTGGGAACAAGTGCTGACACCAAGTGTACGGCATACACAAGATCTCTTACGCAGCAAATGTACTTGGATCAGCTTCCTTGGGCTCTGCAAGATGATTCAATGGAAGTTGCTTGTTGAGTATGTTCATGCAATAACAATGAAATGTTGGATGTTGTTACGACGTGCGCGGTTTGCGCATTTACATTGTTGCAGGTGTTTGTAGTGTATGCAATAGTGTCCAATAGTGCATTTAAATGGGTTATCTTGGAAATACCTGGTTAAAGATGTCTTCCCTTATAGCTTCACAATCCACTTTGTGTTTACAGACGAGACAGGAAGCAGTTGCAAACGACCCTGAAATAAAGAGTTATTGACTTTCACCATCACCATAGACAGAAAAAAAAATAAACAAGACCCATCCATTAGCTGTATCACTTACCATGACACTGGATAATCCGCTGAACTCCAGCCACTTGTTCTAATGTATCAATGTTTTGTGTGTAATTGCGCAGCAGTTTCCCCTGCTTATCCATCATGGATATGAATTTGTGACAGGGCGACGGCTGGAACTGACCAGGGTAGATCTCCTGTAACAAAGATGATGCATTCAACACTTGTGGACTGACTCTAAAGCTTGCTATAATCATGACTATCACCCCTCTTCTCTGCACCCTTCATCTGGAAAAACCTTTGAACAACTTTTAAATCTCTGTTTTTGTTTAAAGCCTGAACAAACTTAGTCTTAGAACACAAACCAGACCTTTTAACGCCAAATGAATACAAATGCAGCCTAATAGCCTAAGAACAACTTCAACCTCATAACTGCAGGTGACTGGGTGAAATGAGGCTTTAAAAAGGTTCCCTGCACAGAGCGCTCTAGAAAAGTCAAAAAAGTTCTGTATCCTCTTTAAAAACACGATATATATACACCAAAGACATTTTCTGCACAAAAGAGTCTAATGCACTATATTACAATATTACTAACGTCTGATCATAGACCTTCTTCATGCCACGGGCATGCATCTCATCTATGTGCTCAAGGGTAAACATTGTATCATATTAGTACTATGTGTGTACTACAAAAATGGAAGGATACAATGTAGAAAATATGATGCCCACTCTAAAGTATATGTCACTTTTCGGTTATGCTCTCCTTACTTGTATTCACTGTGTGACCAAAACCCTGTAAGGTACCACGGGTGTTTGGAAGCTTCTGTATCTTTGCATTATCATCTCTGTAGCACCTTGCAAAAGGTTTACGTGAGCATGTTGAATTTTAAATAAATTAATATTAAAAATCGTATTACACCCAGATTTTTTTTAATGTATTGTTATCAACTTTGATTTGCAGAAAAGCAAATGGACACACAATGAACAAACCTTAGCAAACTTGAAAAAGGGTCTTGGGTCCCGTCTGAAGTATTCAATGTCAAACATAGCTTGAGGGTCTGGAAGATCAGGAAAATCTACAGCGAGCCGTGCATAAATTCCATCTCTGGAGCGAAAGTCTGGTATTCCACATGAAACTGACACCTTCAAAACAAAAAAAAGCATACAGGCATTTTGGCTTGATATAGCATGGATACTGATACTATGCATTTACTTTAAGACATCATCAATTCAAAGAGCACCATTGTATAATATTACTGTAAATGCTTACCCCAGCACCAGTCAGCACAAGGATCCTTTTACTTTCATGGAGTAGCCTGACCACATCTTCTAGGGTGTTAATATCTTTCCGCTTCTTTCTTTTTGGAGGTTCTGAGATGTTGATGATAATCTGCCACAATGTCATGTCGTCTAAATCTGGTGGGAGTACAGTCTCAGGCAGCAAATCCCTCAGAATGGTCCTTGGATCAGTCTCTCTGATGTGTTGCTGGATGAAACTGTAGGAACCTGGCCGAGCATACAACATCTCAGTCAGTATTGTATTCTACAATGTGCTGTTCTACTGCCTGCAACTATAAAAAGGTAGTTTAAGCTATTTTCGTCTAACTCAATACAGAAAACATTGTAATTTCCTCTTGTGGGATTAATATAATATAATATATATATATATAGAGGAGTAATAAAATCCATTGCAGGCAAATTTTAAGTTTTTGCAATATTCTTCTCAAAATCATCTAGTTAAGCTACTCCGCAGCGCTGTGGAGATCGGTCTGGCAAGCAAGACTACCTAACTAGTTACCTATTTGCGGTTGAGGTGTCCAGTCGCTGGAGCTTGCATGTGAGGATCTGTCGTCGTCCTCCTCGTTGATGTGGTCCGGCGTGACAGCCAGACCGTAGGAGGGAAGATCGTTGTGTCCAAGGAAATCTGAGCACAGGGAAGTTTTTTAAATGAACAAATAAAACTAGAGACAAGTGACGTACCTCCAATAACCTCTATGATCATTTACAACCAATATCCGACAACCTCATTGTGGTGTGGTTTACATAAGTGAATGTTAGTGGAAAGTAGGGCTGGGCGATATGGAGAATATCAAATGTCACGATATGTTTGACCAAATACCTCGATATCAATACCGCAACAATATTGTAGTGTTGACTATTGGTGCTTTCACAAAATATTTACACAATCAGATTTTTGATCAATAATCATCAGTAATGTGGATATAATGACTAAGTGGGTAAAGGCAAATAATAGAACAGTTAGCTACAACAGTCTGGCAAGTTCAAAAAATGACATCACTTTACTGTAATGCAGCCTTTAAAACCAGGAAAAAACACTTATTACACAAAAACACTTATGCCATATTACGATATCCAAAATCTAAGACAATATCTACTCTCATATCACGATATCGATATAATACCCAGCTCTAGAGATGTAAACCGTCTAACAAATGCTCAGTTGCTATCAAAGTTTAAGTTAGTGCCGTGAAGGAATAAATCAAATCCCGAAAAGATGTGTCACAGGCAGTTTTCTCTTTCATTTTAAGCGTTAAACAAAAGTAGAAGGCGCCATCATGAAAAGCAATGTTAGACATACCTCAACACCAACACATCTTTACTGTGTAGCTATCTTAACTTATCTTCTGTTTTAAACTCGCCGGTTAAGTTGGTAAAACAAGCACTGCCCACTTTAAGTCGCGTAAATACTTAGCTAGCTGACGCTTTGTTAAATGTCCGTCTCTTTACATACCAGCACTCTCCTCAGTTGTCCCTAGCATAGCGCTGTCGTCTAGTTTAACTACTGGTTTGTGCGGCTCGGAGACCAGCAGTCCCAGTCCATTGTTGTCTCCTCCCAGCGCTGTTGTTGGGGCCTGCTCTACCGCCATCACCGGCTTTGCTTCCTTCTCCGCTGGCTGCGCACAATTCACCCCCGGCTCCCAGCTCTCTGTAGCCCCAGAAACGCATGATAATGTTTCTGCTTTAGCAACTTTGAATCCGTGGTTAGTTACCGAACACATTTTTGACCTTTTCGCGGCAGGTTCTTCCATATCGGAGACGGATGAAAAGGCCGTTCCGAGACTAGTCTCATCGTCCGCCATTTTCAGTCCGCAGAGCCGTTGAGCAGATCCTTCCTCTCGGACAGCTGTCTCATTTGCATAGCGCACGTGACTCATTCTCCACCAGTAGTCACGGCTGGAACTTCCTCTTTTTTACGTCGATGACGTAAAACCATAACAAAATATTGCTGCCTTCAAACACGGTCAGAGGAATTTTGAGCAAAGATAAGCACTCATGACTGAGTGACTAAACACATGAAGTTGTGTGTAAAACGCAGACGTCAGCGTATCGATAATAGCACGTGAGCCATGTCAATACAAATATTTTATAATGTTTCTATTACATTAAATTACAACCTCAATTACATGCCTCCTGCAAACTTATACTTTTCATTCAGCCACAAAATAATATTTGGGATGACTTGGCTACATATCGTAATCCAAATATTATTTTATCATAGAGTTATATATTATGTTTTATAATTACTGAAGGCTACCTTGGTCTTTATTCCATGCCCCCAGGAATGGTCGAAATTTCGAGCTGAGTGTTGAGCTTTAGTTTAGACACCTGAATGCAGCATACGTCATATGGTGGTGAAAAGGGAACGCTGAATTTTCACCTAAACTCAGGAGAGATCTCCCTCTCCCTTGACATTTTGAACCTTTTGGCAGTTTCTCCATTAATTACCCAAAGCTAGCTGACAAAATAAGAACAAGATAAACTTTGAGAATATTGTCAGTGAGTGACCCACAAGCAGCAGCGAGGGAGAGCCCACCAGCAGCCCTTGAACCGAACATCTGTGGTCCAGGATAGCAGAAGCTGCTCCGTGACAATGGAGGCTATTTTGAACTGCAAAACTGAGGACTTGGAGGATTACTACGGGTTATTGGGATGTGATGAATTGTCGTCGGTAAGTTCTAGCCAGTGGGTTTAAGGATCCGCCTATTTGCTGGGTGAAATTATGGTTGTCTAGATCTACAAACCAAAACATAGCTACTGGTTTAAGAGTTCGCCAACAATCAGCAACCTGTAAATTGATCAACCAAAAGATTAATGAAGTTGTTATGCTCCAGAGGTTAGTCGGAACCAACCAGACCTGTTGATGCTTCAGCAAAAGATGTCAGAGGAACTATACTCGTGCGTCATTCAGTGTCTGAGTCATAGACTGTATAATATTATACAGTCTGAGTAGGTTAATGCCATAGTATTTGTATTAATTCATGTTTTTTAACAAGAGAACATGATGGGAACATCAGACATTACCATTCCAGTAACAATAATGGCAATAACACGTTATGTTAAAAATGTCTAAATTAAATTGCCTCTAACAACAATAAGAACTTGCGTCACACGCGGTAAGCTGATGCATTTTGAAGGCCTCAAAATAAACGGATCAATATCATTTTCAAGATAAAAGAAACATAAAAAAGACCAGGTTCAGAAAATCACTGGGTATATTTCCCTTTAAATATTCATGACATTTAACTTGTTTTGTGGCTTCACTGAAATGTCTGTAGGCCTACGTTGTATTTTTTATTTATTTTTATTTTTACCACAGTAATGTTCCTTAAAAAATAAAATAAGTGACTGATTCCTGATTTTCAAATATTTAACATGGCAAAGAGACATTATATTTATTTAACCTTTTTCCTTGCAGACTGAACAGATTATAAATGAATACAAGATCCGAGCCTTGGCATGTCACCCGGACAAACACCTAGACAATCCAAGAGCAGGTAAATATGTGACCCACTGCTGACACGTTTATTTAAAATTAATTTTCAAATGCCAACAGATAAAGGAACTGCATTTATATTTCGTTATATATAGCCAGAGCTGTGATATGAAGTCAAGGTCAACTTTTTTTTTTTATTACCTTTTTTTTAATGATTACTTATCCCAAAAACAGTTAATGCTTCCTTTGGATGTCTTGACTTCAAAGCAAAGTATGTTAATGAAGAGCTGCATACAACTGCATGCAAAGAAGAGGGTATTTATTTCTCCTGATTTGGTAAGCATAATGTTTCATCTCAGACCCTGATGTTTTCTTTCTTTCTGACAGTGGCAGATTTCCAAAAGCTGCAGGAAGCCAAAGAGGTGTTATGCAATGAAACCAAAAGAAAAAACTATGATGTTTGGAGAAGAAGTGGAGTAACTATTCCATTTCATGACTGGCAAGCCTTGAATGACTCTGTCAAAATGGTATGTAATGTGTTGACTTTTGGTATAGATTTGAAAAAAATATATATTGTGTTAATCTGTTTAAAAGCCTGGTGATATATTTGGTCATCTGTTTGCAGTCAATGCACTGGGCTGTGAGAAATAAGAAGGAACCGATGTTGGAGGCCTCCGATGCAGAAATCCCTGTCACTTCCCAAGCAGAGGACCTTCATTCTGAGCAAGAAGCACCGAGGATCCCTTCATATGATGCCATGCCATCCGCAAGTAAGTGGATTTGCAAACATGGAAGTGGCCAGTTACGGCATACAATCTCTGGTTTCCAACAGTGCCTCTAGAATCCTTTTTATTTGTAGCTTTTGTAACAGAGTTCACACCTGCTATGCAGAAGTGGTAGCTCTCCATTCACATAGTTAGGGTATATTTTGCACTAAGGTCACACCAGAAAGGCCCATGATACTCAAAGGAGCACTCTGGGTGACGAGAGGAAAAACTTGGGTTGCCTAAAGTGCCCCTCTGCTGTGACATTAGGGCCATTGAATATAAAAAAGAGGGAAGGGGGGGCACGCTGGCACTCATGTTTTTAAAAAAGACCCTTTTTTGTGAAGTGTTGTTGTTGTGTTTTGCACTTCAAGGCAACCTCTCTAATGCACTGAAGTTTGAGAATTGGACCAAAAAACTTCTTTCTTTCTTCTTTTTTTCAAACTGGCTTTTGGGACCCTGCTGTTAGTTTTTATTCATGTCATCTAGTTTTCAGCATCAGTCCAGAGGGCCCCAAGGGTACCTGCTGCTTTTCTGTTTTGGGTTAGCCTGGTATCCCAACAGAAAAGTCAGTCACTGGCAAATGTCTGGCGAAACAACAAGCAGATGCAAAAATGACTATTTATTTTATTCGTTTTTATTGTACTGTTCCTCCCATGACAAAAGCTGGTCACTGACAAAATGCACTATATATAATGTGGCCTGTAGACAAATTTGCAAAGTCAGAAGTCAGTTGAAACATTAGTGACAAGCAGGATCATTTTCTTTTCACTAGTAGGCTATATTGTTATTGTTCTTACAACTTTGGTTAAATGATACATCTCTTCTTCATAAAAAACAAAACAATTATCATATAATGTGTAATACATTCTAAACTGTACTAATATGATCATTCAACATTGCATTACTGTATAACATCAGCAGGTCTAAACAGTTTCTGTCCCATTCATTATCTACTATAGATTACCCAGGAGTATGTATTGTTCTCACAGTAATAACTGACTGTTGTCATCATTGTTTAGGGGATTACTGCCATCGCCGTTTCCGTTGGGCCGCTGACACCCCGTCCACTCTGCTGCAGAAGTTTAGAAATTATGAAATATAAATATATTAACAGTTTCATTTAGTTTTAATGTTTGTGTTTTGTGTCTTGTTGATGTCCTTATTCAGTGGGGACCCTTTTCAGTGTGGTGTTAATGTTTATGAATATGGTCTGGCTGGAACTTACTAAACTTCTTCATTAAAATTGTAAGCTCTAAATGTGTCTGCTGCAAGTGTCAAATACTTTGCCAAACAAAGATCAGCTTATGAGATTATGTGAATAATTAATTTTGTTTTGCTCATTTGTTAATTATGTTCACAAACACACAATGGAGAAATTATACTGGATTCATTCTGTTATTTGTATTTTTGTGTTGCTGTCAAGGGTATAATGTTGGGAAATTAAATGTGAAGCATCTCGTGTACATTATTTTGCTTGTGTAATATTTAATGTCTTCAACACCATTTTTGCCATTTTAAGCGAGATTGTTTTTTTTACTTTCCAGAAATAATCTTTAAACATCGAGCCAAAGCTGTAATGTAAATGGTCTTCAATGCATGAAGGTTGGCTCCATACTTCAAATGTTACTCAGTCTCTTATCTTTAGTTCTCCATGTCTTCAAATATGAATTACAAGATAAGGAATAAATGAGATAGCATAAGTTAAGGACTTGGTCAAAAACTGTAAACAACAATGATAGAAAATACAAGAACAAAATATGTACAAACAAGATATATTGATAAAAATAAGTAGATCTGGATATTGATCATGGACAACTGATATGTTTTCTCACCGAACTTAGCTTATCTGCATTTGAAGGTTAAAATAACCCCAGCTAAGTACTGTGCTGTACCTTCAGTGAAAGCCCTGCAACCAAAATATGACTTCAGTGAAAGTAGATAAATATTACCAGAGAAATGTCCTCAAAAGTATCAAAGGTAAATTAACTCGTTATGCAGAGGACATTTTAACTGCATTGTATAATGTTCGGTATAGTTTAATCAATAATAATGTATCATATTTTACGAAGGGATCCTATAATTGATGTCAAATCTTAAAAGCACAAAGGTGCTTTCACTTGCCTAATTAGACTTCTTCTCAGCACTGTGTGGCTCATTGATATATATATATATATATAGAGGGGAGACACATCAAACTGACTATATATATATATTTATAGTCAGTTTGATGTGTCTCCCCTCTCTGTTGATTTAGTTGTACCTGTTGGGGGGGGTCCGTAGCGTCTGCCAGGGGGACCGTGAAAAGTTTTCAGAATCATTGAATTTATTAATTTGTCATGATTTAAAAATGTGTATTCATTTTTTTTTACAAAAGGTTTCAGTGTTCAATGAATAGCATATATTTTTAATCTATAACACTGTATATATTACATTATAATCTAAGACATACAGTATATAGCTCTATGAATCTGCAAATATGTTTTAACACATGTTTAATATCTTTCTAAAACATTTCTCTGGTGTTATTCCTCCACATAACTAAGACTACAGAAGTGTAAAAAAAGATGCTACATTAAATTATTCCAAGTGACCCATGATGAGAGGGTCAGTAGAGTCCTAACATCTGATCTGACGGTAGTCAATCTAATCAGCCACAGCTAAAAAAAACCACCTGTGGTGCAGAGCCAGCTGTCAAATACATACACACAAGTAGCCTAGGCTAGGCCTACATTAATGTTCTCTGAATGGTTGTCGAACAGAAGTAGCCTAGCCTAGAAACAATGTAATAGGCTATTTAAGTAGGCTAGTAGGCTAGGCTACCTGAAAATTAAGTTGAGTCCCTACTTTCCACCACTGCTCTAAAGAGTTCACATAGGAACAGTGTGCCGTCAGTGAACGAACCTCAGCCTACAATACTGCCATGCGTTGTTTGCCCCGCTAGATGCCGCTGTGCTCCCTGATGACGTCAAATTTGTACAAGTTAAAAGCCCGATGAGAAGCTGTCTTCCTCGCCGGGCGCGGTGGCGCGCGCCTGTAATCCAAGTTACCGGGAGGCTGAGGCTGGCGAATCGTTTGAGCTCAGGAGCTCTGAGCTGCAGCGGACTATGCCGATCGGGTGTCCGCGCTAAGTTCGGTATCGATATGGTGCTCCTGGGGGAGCCCGGGACCACCAGGTCGTCTAAGGAGGGGTGCACCGGCCCAGGTCGGAGACGGAGCAGGCCAAAGCCCCCGTGCCGCTCAGTAGTGGGATCGCGCCTGTGAATAGACGCTGTAGTGCAGCCTGAGTAATACAGCGGGACCCAGCCTTTTTACACTCTTTCTACTGTTCTACACACAGCTGGGATAACACACACGCTCAACAACAACGTTACACTATGTTACAGCAGCTTCTTTATGTCCTTGTTCCCACGGAAACCTCCACAAACCACTTGTGTTTGTTTGTCCTCCACCGCCTCCAGCTGGACGAGAGGAGCAATCACATCATCACACTAGTCACTACAACACCGCAGATACAGCAAACTAACAGGGTTTTATTTCAACCATTCAGTGAAATTAATGGAGAGGAAATCAGTTTCACACCACTTTCACTGTTCTCTCTTTTTTTTTTTTTTACAGTTCAAATCCCACATCCAAAATATGTGGGCTACCCAATAATTCTTCCACGTTTAATCATCAGATCACAAACATTAACAATGTCTTTTTTTCTTAGAAAGACAAACAAGTCCAGGGTGCTCAGGTAGTTCAGTCAGATGTTTGAAGGTGCTCTTTGGGGTCGGGAATTCAATTAAGTAGCCCTAACCCTAACCCTTTCCTCCTATGTCAACATCCTAGAATATCCACCTTCTACATGCTCCCAAAGGTTTACCAAATCCCTCGAATCTCCTCCAGGCAGGCCTGTCATGTTGTCCGATGGCTCTCTTACAGAACCAGCCTCGTAATTTATAGACTTTCACATCAAGCCACTGGCTCAACAGCTTCCCTCCTATATACAGGACACTGTATATGTGTTGAAGGCCTTAAGTGAAATGAGAGTTCCAGACAACTGTTTCTTAGTTAGATGTGGAGTCTCTTTACACAAATATTGCTCATGATGATGGACTGAAAGCCTTACAACATTTTCTAATGAACAGGCATACAGGCTCTTTGCCTCCCTATGAATTTATTATACAGGAAAGCCCAGTCCATTCATAGATCTGAGCTACTCCAGAAAAATAAAAAAAACGATCCTCCAAACAAAACCAGGCTTATTTTGTTACAAAATATAGCTCTTTGGCCAATCCCATAAAAAGGATAATACATTAAAATTGGAATCTTATCAAGAGTGACCCTGTGCTTAGAGAGGTGTTTTCTGCACATCCACAAATTAGCTTTAAGAGGGCTCCCACACTACGCATCAGGTTAGTACCAAGTCATCTTCTCAATTCTGTGATTTCAAGACAAACAAGATCTATAATCAGAATCAGCTTTATTGGCCAGGTTTGCATAGACAAACAAGGAATTTGAGGTAATCTTTGCTCTCAAAGTACAACACTTAACATAAGAATGAAAACAGAGATGACGGTAAGAATATAAAAAATATAAAAAAAATATAAATATGAAAATTGTGGTTAGTGTACAGTATAACAATACAATAGAATTTAATTTTTTTTTTCAAATATACAAAAAGAGAGGGAAGGAATAGAGCAATATCGGTCAATAGTCTGAGATTCAAGGATTTAAATATGAGTCCATGCAAGGCAGATCAGTGCAATGGTGGTACATTAATAACAATATTTTGATTGTAGGATTGAAATAGACATGAAGTAGATGAGCAGAACAGTGGTGATTGACTTTGTTCAGTGTAAGGGTGGGGGCTATTTCTGAGTGTTCAACAGAGTGAATGCTTGGAGAAAGAAACTGTCTCTGTGTCGGCTGGTTTTGGCGAACAGGGCCCTGAATCGCCTACTGGAGGGAAGGAGGTTGAACAGTTTGTGACCATAAAAGTAAGACAAAAGCATTAATTAATTGTAACACTAGCCTACTTTTGTGGTACACAGGTTATCATGTAAATGTGGATGCTTCTACGTAGGCTGGACTAAGAGACGTCTTAAAGACAGAGTGAAGTGTTGTGTTTTGCACTTCAAGGCAACCTCTCAAATGAACTGACATTTTTTTTCAAACTGGCTTTTGGGACCCTGCTGTTAGTTTTTATTCATGTCATGTAGTTTTCAGCATCAGTCCAGAGGGCCCCAAGTGTACCTGCTACTTTTCTGTTTTGGGTTAGCCTGGTATCCCAACAGAAAAATCTGTCGCTGGCAAATGTCTGGTGAAACACCAAGCAGATGCAAAAATTACAATTCTGCATTTTCATAGTAACTCTTCATCCATTTTTTTTCATTTGTTTTTATTATACTATTCCTCCCATAACAAAAGCTGGACACTGACAAATTGCACTATATATAATGTTGCCTGTAGACAAATTTGCAAAGTCAGAAGTCAGTTGAAACATTAGTGACAAGCAGGATCATTTTCTTTTCACTAGTAGGCTATATTGTTATTGTTCTTACAACATTGGTTAAATGATACATCTCTTCTTCATAAAAAACAAAAACAATTATCATATAATGTGTAATACATTCTAAACTGTACTAATATGATCATTCAACATTGCATTACTGTATAACATCAGCAGGTCTAAACAGTTTCTGTCCCATTCATTATCTACTATAGATTACCCAGGAGTATGTATTGTTCTCACAGTAATAACTGACTGTTGTCATCATTGTTTAGGGGATTACTGCCATCGCCGTTTCCGTTGGGCCGCTGACACCCCGTCCACTCTGCTGCAGAAGTTTAGAAATTATGAAATATAAATATATTAACAGTTTCATTTAGTTTTAATGTTTGTGTTTTGTGTCTTGTTGATGTCCTTATTCAGTGGGGACCCTTTTCAGCATATGAGATTAGCCTAGTAGCATATATATATATAAAACTGTATTTTTATAGACTCAAGGTCCAGATAGAAAAGTACACATAACATATTACAAGAGGGGTGCACACAAACATACATACTGACTATCACATATTACATAAAGGGAACATACAAAACATAAATACAAAACATACATACATACATACATATAACTATGCACAATAATTAAAACCGGTACAGATGCGTGTTCCAGTGTTTACAGAGTTTGGAGGTATATCTGGTATCACTAAGTGCAGGGTTGGTTAAGACTTTGACTCTGTTAATCGAAACATGAATCTGTATACAATTCCTCAGCACAGCATGGAAGGTGGGAACATTACTCGTCACAAACAAATGGCTAGCACTGGTCCATCTTGGACACTTCAATAAAAGTGCATCATTGTATGACACCTTTATCTTATTTATCTTTGCTTTACTGTAGCTGCACCATAGGTGAGCTGTATAAAGTGGAGTACAGTATGCTCTGAAAAGAGATGTTTTGTCTTCTTCAGTACACATATGAAATTTGCGTGCCAGAATATTTGCTTTTCCATATAATTTACAGCACTGGCGCTGTATGTCATCATCGTCACAAAAATCATCCCTGATAATGTGGCCCAGGTATTTGGCTTTAGTAACTATGTTTAGCTCTTGCCCTGTCAAGTAAAAAGAGGGAAAGCATAGCTTCCTATCCTCCTTAATTCTGGCAATCATTACAACACTCTTTTTTTTGCATTGAATTTGATGTCATACTGTGATCCATAGTTTGAGCAGACTCTAAGCTATTGCTGTAAGCCAGCACTATAAGGAGACATAACAATTAAATCATATGCATACATCATTCCCGCTAGAGCAATTGGCCTGTAGTTTTCTATGCTTGATACCTTACAGGTTTTGTCCTTAATAACTGGCACTAATAGTACAGGTAACACAGAGTCAGGTAATATGCCATGTGCTAATAATCCAGAGAAACATATAGCAAGTTTAGATTCTAAGGCTTGCATACTTTAGGTGTTCAGCTGTTATTTGGTCAAGACCACACGCTTTGTTCACAGCCAATTTCTCAACAGCATGACACACTTCATCAGGTCTAATGACCACCCCGTCATTGTTAATGCACTCTCAACAAAAATCTCTCTAAAATGTTTCCCCCACATCTCAGCAATATTTTCATCCCCAGAGATCCCATCAATGCTGGATGGCAAAGGCATCTTGCTGTTATTGATAACCTTCACTTCCTTCCAGAATTCATACAAATCATTCTGCTGAAACTTTCTGGCCATAGAATCTGCCCTCATCATCTGCTCATTACTCTTGCTAAAGCGTACAGCATATTTAAACCTGGCATTTGCCTTTTTCTTATGTTCAAACTCTGGGCCATAACTAGCTTTTCCAGATGATACCCAGCTCCAAAAAGCTTCCTTAGCCTCCACATGAAGTTCAGACACATATTTGTTCAATCCTGGTCTAATCTTATGCTTTCTTTTCTCTTGGATGAATAATTTACTGACATTAATTAAACAGTTCACAATGTTGTCATACATAATAACTATATCACTATGATGTTTGTGACTCCTTGCCACACAAAATAGCTTCAAGTGGTATATCAATATTACTAAGACTATTATCACTCAGTGGGTTGTACTTCCATCGTGAGCTTTGCCCAGTCCACTCTTCTATTTTGCTCATTATTATCATCATTATCATAGCTAGTAAGCTGAAGTAGACTGTCAAGATTTATTATCATGGAGACAGTTATGTGATCTGCTGTGGCTAGACCATACATAATCTTAACTTCCAAGCAATCATGAGCTTCAGTTGTACATATACAGTGGTCTAGCTAAGATGTTGTATGCCATGCTTCAGTGATATATGTATCCCTGTCTACTGGTAACATCATTTTACTTGAGAGAACTAACTTACTGTCTAGACAGAATTTATTAGGTGTTTGGCCAATAGAGAGTTAACATCTGACATATCAGCATTCATATCACCCATGACCCATCACAAAAATGCAAGTACTTTTACTCTCTTTAATGAATGAGCTGATAAAGACTAGCCTACTGGTTCACATAGGGCTGAACGCACCGTCAGGCTACACAGAAAACCCGGACCGGACTACAGTGCTTTCCCGACTTCACATACACTTAATCATAATCTCCAATCATTTGCTAATCGGCTCACTGTCCCCCCTCAACTGCAATACCCCCACACCCCACCGACCACACGTACTGCTAACCGGGACAACCTCAGATCTCTCCAGCCTGCCCCCATCCCACCACCCTCTCACCATGCCAACTTTGCCCTCCTCAACACCCGATCACTCAACAATAAAGCCCCTGCCCTCCATGAACTAATCCTTGACAACACTCTGGACTTCCTTCTGCTCACTGAAACCTGGCAACAACCCAACGACTTCTTCTCCCTCAACCAAGCATCCCCCCTGGCTACAACTACATCGGCAAACCCCGCCCCTCCCGCCGTGGAGGTGGCCTTGCTGTTATTTTCAATCAGAACTTCCGGATCACAGAACTCACCTCCCCTCAGTATCATCGTTTGAATATCTCGCCTTCAAAGCGCTTTCCTCCATGACAGTCATCCTCATTTACCGGCCACCTAAACCAAATCCCTCCTTCCTCTCTGATTTTACTGAACTCCTCACACTAGCCTCATCTCTCTCTCCACATCTGCTGCTACTTGGTGACTTAAACATTCACATGGACTCCCCCACCTGCAAGCTCTCATCAGAATTCAACATTTTACTGGATAACTTCTCTCTCACCCAACATGTCACATTCCCCACCCATGAAAAAGGACACATCCTCGACCTGGTCTGCTCCACCAACCAACCAGTGCTCGACCTCCATCCATGCCTCTTTCCCCTCTCTGATCACAAACTGATACGGTTCACCATCCCTTCTCCAACCCCACGCCCCCGCCTCCTCAGAGAAATCATCTTCCGCAACCTCAAATCTATCAATCCCCACCATCTCTCTGACCTGCTCTCCACCGCTCTCCACCTGGACTCAACCCTCACCTCACCTGATGACCTCACAGACCACCTCAACTCCACCTTGTCTACCTCCCTCAACACCCTGGCCCCCCTCAAAACAAAAACCGTCACTTTTAACACCTCTTCACCCTGGTACACACCTGCACTCCGGAAAATGAAACAAACTGGCCGCCAACTTGAACGTCTGACAAAGAAATCATCTCTCACAGTCCATCATGAAGCCTATAAATCCCATCTCACCACCTACAAAGATGCCCTCATTGCTGCCAAATCTGCCTACCTCTCCACCATCCTCACCGACCCCTGCCAAAACCCCAGAACCCTCTTCTCCACAATGAACAACCTCATCAAGCCTCGGACCAACAGCCTCCTTACCTCTACTCCGGATCTCTGCAACTCATTCCTCCACTTTTACACTGACAAAATCAATCTCATTTACAAATCTCTATCCCCTGTATCTGACCTCCCAGGATCTATTCCAGCACCTACCTTGGACCCTCCTCTCCCCATCCCTACAGACCTCCCGACCCTTCCTCCACACTGCCTCCTCTCCCATTTTGACCCAGTCACTCCTCCTGAAATCTCCAAACTCATCAGCTCTTCCAAACCCACTACTTGCTCCCTTGACCCCCTCCCTACTCCGCTCCTGAAGTCCTGCCTCCCGGTCCTATGCCCCTACCTCACTAACCTCTTCAACTCCTCACTGTCCCTTGGAACTGTCCCCTCTGCTTTCAAAACTGCTGCTGTCACCCCAATCCTTAAAAAACCTGGCCTGCATCCCTCCTCTCTCAACAACTACCGCCCAATATCCAACCTCCCCTTTCTGTCTAAAACCCTGGAACGCATAGTCGCCTCACAACTACAAACCCATCTTCATGCCAATAACCTATTCGAACCTCTCCAATCTGGTTTTCGCCCCCTCCACAGCACAGAAACCGCTCTCCTCAAAGTCCTCAACGACCTCCTCACCTCTGCTGACGCCGGTTCCCTCAACATCCTCATCCTCCTCGACCTGAGTGCAGCCTTCGATACCGTGAGCCATAACATCCTGCTCACCAGACTCAAAGACCTCGGTATCGAAGGTACTGCACTCAGCTGGCTCCACTCCTACCTAGCCAACAGATCCCATTTCATCTCTCTCCACAACCACACCTCTGCCACAGCCATAGTTACTCAAGGCGTTCCCCAAGGCTCCGTACTCGGCCCCCTCCTCTTCATCATCTACATCCTACCTCTTGGTCAGATACTCCGCCACTTCAACCTGGACTTCCACTGCTATGCTGATGACACCCAGATCTACCTCAGCACCAAATCCCCCCACAATCCTCCCCTCTCCCACATCAACTCCTGTCTGTCAGCTATTAAAACCTGGATGCAACACCACTTCCTCAAACTCAACAGCGACAAAACAGAATTCCTTCTGATCGGCTCCAAATCCACACTTAGCAAAACCAATAACCCCACTCTCACCATCGACGGCACCATTGTCTCCCCATCTCCCCAGGCCCGCAACCTTGGCGTTATCTTTGATTCCACCCTCTCCCTTGAGCCTCACATCCGTCAAGTCATTAAAGCCTCCTTCTTTCACCTCCGCAACATCGCCAAAATCAGACCCTCTCTCACACCCCCCGCTGCTGAAAGACTCATTCACGCCTTCATCTCCTCCCGACTGGACTACTGCAACTCACTTCTCCTCGGCATCAGCTCTACCAACATCAACCGACTCCAACTGGTCCAGAACTCAGCCGCCCGCCTCATTACCCGCTCCAAATCCTGGCACCACATCACTCCAGTCCTAAAACAACTCCACTGGCTTCCTATCTCCCAACGGATCACCTACAAAATCCTGGTCCTCACCTACAAAGCTCTCCACCATCTGGCCCCCTCATACCTTACTGACCTCCTCTCCCCCTACCAACCCTCACGGTCCCTCAGATCCACCTCAGCCGGTCTCCTCTCCATCCAAAAGTCCAAACTCCGCAGTTTTGGGGACAGAGCATTCTCCAGAGCAGCTCCCAGGCTCTGGAACTCCCTCCCCCAAGAGATCCGCACCTCTGAGTCCCTCACCATCTTCCAGTCCCGCCTCAAGACCCATCTCTTCAACTCTGCCTACCCATAGCCCCCCTGCCCCCCCCTCCATTTTTCATCTGAATCTTGTTTTGTTCTACTTGTTTTGTTTTGTTTTGTTCTACTTGTTTTGTTATGTTTTTAATCTACCCTGCCCTGTAAAGCGACTTTGAGTCCATGAAAAGCGCTATATAAATTCAATTTATTATTATTATTATTATTAGCCTATTAAAATATTCATTTTCATTTTGGTAACATTCATATGGCTTGTAAACATTTAAAATAATGAAGACATTTTTATCATGTAGGCTATACAACTTGAATTGCTATGGCCCAGTCCACCTCTAATCGAATCACATCGATCAGTGGGTCAAGTTTCCTATGCCATAGGATGGCCACCCCTCCAGGTATTCTGACACGCACTATTCCCATACTTAGATCTGTTGTCGACTCACCTGCGCCACAGAAGTTATTATGCACAGAGTCAAGTTCATCTAGATCTTTTTTGGGTAGCAGAGTCTCTTGTAGGCTATACATAAAATATCAGCACTCTCTAAGAGCTTGTCAATAACAAAACGTCGCGCTTTGTCCCCGGCCCCCTGTCCAAGGCGCAATCACGCGAGTTATATAACACAACTCTCATGATCAGATCATGAGTCCAAGCATTCACTGCAGCATTGAAGCATTCATCATCATCCTACATTTCTTTGATCCAATGTTTTGCACCCTTCATAGAAACGCCGCACAAAGATGCCCAATCAGAGTCCTACAACATATGAAGTTCCTCCTGTGTTTACAAGCATTACTGTAATCCAAGTTACCGGGAGGCTGAGGCTGGCGGATCGTTTGAGCTCAGGAGCTCTGAGCTGCAGCGGACTATGCCGATCGGGTGTCCGCGCTAAGTACGGTATCGATATGGTGCTCCTGGGGGAGCCCGGGACCACCAGGTCGTCTAAGGAGGGGTGCACCGGCCCAGGTCGGAGACGGAGCAGGCCAAAGCCCCCGTGCCGCTCAGTAGTGGGATCGCGCCCGTGAATAGACGCTGTAGTGCAGCCTGAGTAATACAGCGGGACCCAGTCTTTTTACACTCTTTCTACTGTTCTACACACAGCTGGGATAACACACACGCTCAATAACAACGTTACACTATGTTACAGCAGCTTCTTTATTTCCTTGTTCCCATGGAAACCTCCACAAACCACTTGTGTTTGTTTGTCCTCCACCGCCTCCAGCTGGACGAGAGGAGCAATCACATCATCACACCAATTCATTCTGTTTCCATTCATATTTGTCATTTCAGCTGTCTCCTTCAACAAAGAAGCAACTAAATAAACAAAGAAATATAGTGACCATGTCTCCATGTCTAACAGACACACAGCATCACAGTGCAGCACTGTCGCTGTGCTTCTGTCTGTTGTCATGATTGTTCTGTGTGCAGTGGGGGAAAGCAGGCTACATTTGCTCAACAACTGTACTGAAGTAGGCTTTGAGTTTGAGGTATTTTTACTCTACTCGAGTATTTCTATTTTTAAACTGATACTCTCATTCACTACATCTCAGGGGCAAATATTATACTCTTTACTTCACTATATCTATTTGACAGCTAAGGGCTACAAGTTACTTTGAAGTTAAAAGTTTAAGATACAAATTATAGTGGCGCCTGGGTAGCTCACCTGGTAGAGCGCGCACCCAATGGAGGCTCAGTCCTCGACGCAGCGGCCGCAGACCGGCAGCCCTTTGCTGCATGTCATTCCCCATCTCTCTCCCCTTTAATGTCTGAGCTGTCCTGTCACAAATAAAGGCCTAAAATGCCCCAAAAATAATCTTTAAAAATAGAAAGATACAAATTATAGAACAGGCCTACAATCGATTATATAAAAAAAAGCATGATTAATTCATTTGGTCATTTATCAAATAGTTGTTAAAAATAGTTTAGCTTAATATGTCCAGTGATCTCATATTTCTTCTTTCTGGATTCTCTGACAAACCATAATAAAAGGTTAGGCTACTAATTTAAACTGATTATTTGCCTGTTTGTGAGTGTATAACAGTGGGGTCAATTTGATGCTGATCAGCCTTTAACTCTGCAGCTGCACGTTTTATTTTCGTCACTACATGCCGCTGGAGCGTGCTCCCTGATGAAGTCACCTTTGTAAATCCCAAAACCTCTATGAATGAAGAAATCAGTCGCCGGGTGCGGTGGCGCGCGCCTGTAATCCAAGTTACCGGGAGGCTGAGGCTGGCGAATCGTTTGAGCTCAGGAGCTCTGGGCTGCAGCAGACTATGCCGATCGGGTGTCCGCACTAAGTTCGGTATCGATATGGTACTCCTGGGGGAGCCCGGGACCACCAGGTCGTCTAAGGAGGGGTACACCGGCCCAGGTCGGAGACGGAGCAGGCCAAAGCCCCCGTGCCGCTCAGTAGTGGGATCGCGCCTGTGAATAGACGCTGTAGTGCAGCCTGAGTAATACAGCGGGACCCAGTCTTTTTACACTCTTTCTACTGTTCTACACACAGCTGGGATAACACACACGCTCAACAACAACGTTACACTATGTTACAGCAGCTTCTTTATATCCTTGTTCCCATGGAAACCTCCACAAACCACTTGTGTTTGTTTGTCCTCCATCGCCTCCAGCTGGACGAGAGGAGCAATCTTTTAGTAGGCTACTTGTTAAAACTAGAAAAGCACTGTATAAATACAGATGTAAAAAACTGTAAACGAAGAGGCTCCAGCAGTAGGCTAGTATCAGATCTGTGAGTCATTGGGAAAGAGCGCCACCTGCCCATTGACACCTCGTTGTGGCCGAACATGGTAATGCCGGCCGGCCTCATGGCGCTTTAGATGAGGGTTCGATTCTAAGCGAGTAGAGGTCACATTAAAAAATAACAAAACGACAACACAATCTAATGGGCTCGTATTTTCAGCAGACAAAATAACTGAGAAAGTACTACAGTGCACCCTCAGTGAAACAACTGAGACATTGGAGGCCTTTAAATAAAGCTCGATTCCATAACACTAACCGTAGGTGGAGGTGTGGCTGCGACACTCTGGAGTTGGAAGTTGGAGCTTCTGAGGAGGGCGTTGAAAAAGCGTTGTAGATATTCATACTACCTCGCTCTGTCTCCCCTAACCCCGGCTTTCGTGGCTGTATGGAGCTACTTCTGGAAGCTCGAGTTTCAAATCCGTCAAGCTGCTTACGTTTTTAAATTGCTCAATGCTTCGTAGTTTTTTTAAGCTTTAATACTCTTTTAATTACATTTGGCATAATGCAGATAATAGGCTACCTATTTTAATTATCAGATCTTTACGTCGCTAACCGAGTAAACGGATATACCTTTTCTACGAGTGGTTCAGTGGATTTATTGATGTGGATTCCTATAGCCAAGCTGTCTAATAGATAGGCTAGTGAAGGAAAAGGTAGGTCTACAACATTTGCCCCTGAGATATAACGGATTAGGCCTACAGTAGGCCTATACAAATCGTAATACAAATAAAATTAAAATCGTACTTAAGTAGGCTACAGTAGTTGAACAAATATAGGCTAATACTGTAGGCCTACTTGCTTTCAAAATAATATTGTGATCAAGACACACAGCATCACAGTGCAGCACTGTCTTTGCTGTGCTAGACATGGAGACATGATCACAATATTATTTATTTTATTTAGTTGCTTTGTCCGTTGAATGAGACAGAAACAGAAATGAGAAAGGTAAATGGAAACATGAGTCTAAGAAAAGCGGAGAATGAATTGGTGTGATGATGTCACTGCTCCTCTCGTCCAGCTGGAGGCGATGGAGGACAAACAAACACAAGTGGTTTGTGGAGGTTTCCATGGGAACAAGAAAATAAAGAAGCTGCTGTAAAATAGTGTAACGTTGTTGTTGAGCGTGTGTGTTATCCCAGCTGTGTGTAGAACAGTAGAAAGAGTGTAAAAAGACTGGGTCCCGCTGTATTACTCAGGCTGCACTACAGCGTCTATTCACAGGCGCGATCCCACTACTGAGCGGCACGGGGGCTTTGGCCTGCTCCGTCTCCGACCTGGGCCGGTGTACCCCTCCTTAGACGACCTGGTGGTCCCGGGCTCCCCCAGGAGCACCATATCGATACCGAACTTAGCGCGGACACCCGATCGGCATAGTCTGCTGCAGCTCAGAGCTCCTGAGCTCAAACGATTCGCCAGCCTCAGCCTCCCGGTAACTTGGATTACAGGCGCGCGCCACCGCACCCGGCGACTGATCTCTTCATTCATAGAGGTTTTGGGATTTACAAAGGTGACGTCATCAGGGCGCACGTTTCAGCGGCATGTAGTGACGAAAATAAAAGGTGCAGCTGCAGAGTTAAAGGCTGATCAGCATCTGTAAAACTCCCTCACTGATCAAAGTTAAAGTTAGGCCTACATCAGTAATGCTTGTAAACACAGGAGGAACTTCATATGTTGTACTCTGATAGGCTACGTGTGGAAAATGACCAGTTCATCTCACAAAACATTAATATCTGCAATCTATTGGCTGGCCTCTATGGAAGGTGAATCGATGGACACAACTAGAGATTGTCTACCCTGGCTTCTCTGGTACCTCTCCAACTTCTGGGAACCATGGATGTCTTCTTTGTGTGCAAATATTGATGGAACATAATCTGGGTGACATAGGTCCACTGATGGTGCACCTAAAATAAAACAAGTGACAGAAACAGTTAGTGTTGACAATACTGTACATTGCTGAGCATCATACATTCCTGGCATAATCCATATGGTTACTTTTTTTTTTTTTTTTTTTTTGAATTTATTTTTAATTTCTGTGGGTCACCATAATCCGGTTCCAGGAAATACATCAAACAAGGCAAAACAACAAATAAAAAAATAAAAAAATAAATCAATAAAAATAGATTTCAAAATGTCATCAAAAAAGTTTCATCAAAATTTCATCTCTATTTTTTATATAGTATACTTCCCTCAATTCTTATTGATTTTATCGACCCACCCCCACCCAGATCACACCCACCCGAATCACTCACACCCACTCACCCAGATCTCTCACCCCCCAAACCACACCCACACACATAAAATAAATTAACGGGGTTCTAAAGACAGTTTCCATAGGGCATCATAAATTTGTCTCCACTGGCTATCAAATTGTTTCTTTTTATTTTTGTCCTCTGACATTGATCTTTCAATACTCAGATAATACTTCATTAGGGCCTTCCAATTCTCTATTGAATATGCTTCCTTATTTTTCCAGTTTTGCAAGATCAATTTTTTAAAGATAAGAGAGGAAAAAAGTATCTGCCAACTAGTTGGATATCTTATTCCCTCTATATCTTGAAAAATACATATTTTTGGGGACAATATCATTTCTCTATTAGTATACTTAGATAACCAAATCACTATACCCTCCCAAGTCTTCTTTATACCTTTGCAGTACCAAAAGGCATGCATAAGGGAGTCACCATATAAATTACATTTTAGACATATATCTGATGATGTATTATCAAACTTGTTTATTTTATCTCTAGTGTAATATATTCTTGTCATTATCTTAAACTGTATTAGACACAGATTTTCGTTAGTAGTTAATTTGTACGTTAGTGACAAACTTTCTTTCGATTTTCCTTTAACGTCAACCCCTAGGTCTTCTGTCCATTTATTGTATATACTTTGTAATAATGTATCACTATTTTCCATGCTTATCAGTAAATTGTACATAGAGCCGATCAGCCTCCGTTTTTTTTTTTTTTTGTTTATTTGGTTAAAATTTTAGACATTTCAGGGCTGATATTCTTTTCCAAGTCAAAATTACAGATACTCCAGTTTTTCAGTTGCATATACCTAAATAATTCTGTGTCTTTTAGATTATATTTGCTTTTTAATTCACCGAAAGGTGCAACAATATCATGATTTATGACATCTGACAACTGCTTTATTCCACCTTGTATCCATGTTTCCCAGTAAAGTTGCGTACTCTGTATATTTATTGAGGGATTGCTCCAAATAGGTATATGCCTGGGAAGCCCCATTTCTTGATGAAGAATTTTTTTTATTTTATTCCAGGCCTTTAATGTACTATTAATAACAAAATTTGTTGATTTGATGTTGCCCTTAGAAAAAAGCGCCAACAGTAAACTGTTGCACTGTAATTGATTGTTTTCTATATCTATCCATGGATCTTCGTTTGTTTTATTTATTATGCGATCAATATAAAATGACTGAGCTGCTACATGATACAACTCTAAGTTAAGGAGATTTAAACCCCCTTCTGCTCTTGAGTGATACAAAAGTTTCCTTTTCAATCTAGATGCTTTATTTGACCAAATGAACAAAGAGATTATTGAATTTACCTCTTTAAAAAACAGTTTTAGGAGGCATTATGGGAATAGTTTGAAATTTTAATAAGAATTTCGGTAGCCACATCATCTTAAAGAGGTTTACTCTTCCTATTAAATTAATCTTCAAGTCTCACTGCCTAACATCCTTCTTAAAGTCTTTCACAAGTGGAAGAAAGTTATCCTTACAACTGGGTCTTATCATGGCTAATATAAGTTCCAAGGTATTTTATATTTTTTTTTCTGTATTCGAAATTGTGTGAAATTCTCCAAGTCCTTTTTGCAAGAGTCTATTGCCAACAACTCCGTTTTTGCAATATTCATTTTGTAACCTAAGATCCTTGAAAAGGTTGTAATTATTTCCATAACATGTGGAACTGAGGTGACCGCATTACTTAAGTAAAGTAATAAATCATCTGCGAATAGGCTCAATTTAAACCGTTTTTTTCCAATCTCGATACCTCCTATCTCTTTTGTCTCTCTAATTTTTTGAGCCAAGGGTTCAATTGCTAATGCAAACAATGATGGTGAGAGAGGGCATCCTTGGGCAGTTCCTCTAGTTAATAAGAAAGGTTTTGATAGAATTCCGTTTGTATATACATATGCTTTAGGAGACTTAAACAGAGTTCCAATCATATTCATAAAATGTAATGGAAAATTGTATACCTCTAAAACTTTAAACAAATAGGACCATTCCAGTCTATCAAAAGCCTTTTCCGCATCAACTGTCATTAATGTTAAATCTATTTGGTGTTTCTTTGCATATTGTGTAAGGGAGATACAAGTTCTGGTATTAGTTCTTAAATCCCTATGCTGTATAAAACCAGCTTGGTCGTAATGAATTAAACTTGGTAAAATTTGTACCAGTCTATTATTCCAAATTTTGGTTATGATCTTCTTGTCACTATTATTTTTTGGCACCAAGTTAACCACTTCTGTAAATAGGGAATCAATCTTAGCCCAGAATGTGGTGTAAAATTCTATAGGAAAACCATCCATTCCTGGAGCTTTTTTAGGGGAAAAGTTTTTAATAGCAGATTGTATTTCTATGTTGGTTATATCCTTGCTAAGATCTTCAATTTGCTCAGGAGAAAGACTTTTTAGGTTAATTGATTTTAAGTAAGGAAGAGGGTCCTGGTCTTTTATTTCTGAAGTACATAATTCTTCAGAAAATTCAGTATTTATGGCCTGATTATTTGTGTGGATTTTGTTTGAGTTTAAATCTCTTAAAACTATAGGTTTCCTTTTCAAAACTTTCTTTATTAAAGAGGTCAAATACTTTCCTTTTATTTATTGGCAGCTATATCATTTATTCTGTTACAATTATGCTTAAAGTCCTCTGCTTTCTTAAATAACAGTCTGTCCAGTTTTAATTTGGCTTCTTGTAGTTTTTTATAATTACTGCTATTTGTTTGAGTGTTATGTGCTCTCTGGAATAAATTCCACTTTCTTTTTTGATGCATATCCGATCATAACTCCTCTTAGATATGCCTTAAAAGTATCCCAAACTATGTTAATACCCGGTCTGTCCTGGGGATCCCCGCTTTTCACATTTGTTTCTATAAATAGATCTATATGGTTATTGACATATTCCAGAAAGTCAGTATCCATTAGATATTTCCTATTCATTCTCCAGATCCTGGGAGACATTATGTTTTCTTTTGGTGACAACATGCATGTCACTGTAGCATGATCAGAAATTACATTATCGTTGATTTTACTCATTACAACTCTATCTAATTCACTCCCTGATATAAACAAATAATCAATTTGACTATAACTATTCTGCGCATGTGAACAATATGTATAATCTGTTATATTAGGGTGTATGGCCCTCCATACATCCTGAAGGTCATTAGAAATTGAGGAGTTTATTTGGTGGATTTACCTTTCTGGTTGTTGTTGAGCTGTCTTTTGAACTAAAGATATTATTCAAATCTCCCCCACGTATAATGACCCCTGTCGGTGACGATCTAAGACTGTCTGTATCTTGCTTAGAAAAGACATATCAGATATAGGAGGTTTATAGACATTTATAAGAGTAAAAATCTCTCCAAACAATTGACACCTAACTACTAAGTACCTGCCATATTTATCTGGATGTTGTGAAATTAGTTTGAAAGATAACCTTTTATTTTTTTAAATGCCCACCCCTCTGCTCCTAGATGTAAGTGTTGCTTCAAAGGCTTCTCCTACCCATTGTCTCTTAAGGTATTCTATCTGTCCGGTTTTAAAATGAAGCTCCTGAAGAAAGACAATGTCAGAAGACAATTTCCCTAAATGGTATGGGACCTTGTGCTTTTTAGTTCCTTCCTGTAACCCGTTTACATTCCAGGTCACAATTTGTATTGTATTCGGAAGGTTTTGTACATTGCTTTTAAATTACTGTAACTTTAGGTTATTTATTTGTATAGCGTATATTGATGGACAAACAATGTTGCTCTTATGTTTTGGGTAATCTTTCTTAGGTTACCACAACAGAAAATACTCGGGTAATGTAACGCTGTCAAGTAATTGGAAACGGGTGTCACAATACTAGTCAAAATGTAGCTAAAGCTGTCAACTAACGTTACAACACTGGCACCGTAGCATTGATCTAACGTTACAGTTTAGCTAGGTAGCTACAATCAATTTAGTGAAGTAATTTAGAACTATTGCAGTTTTTTTTACTGGCAGCTAGCTATAACTTAACATGAGTTTGTTAGCTGAAACGAAGTCCTTGAACTATTGCCTGGCTGCCAAGCCTCTCTCTTCGCACAGCGGTGATCCATGCTCGCCGTCTCCCCTCTTCTTTAGGAAACCGAAACATTTTTATTTTGGAGATTGCGTTTGTTCCTGAGGTCAGCTTGCACCCAACAGCGCAACAACCCGGACCCAACTTCAGTCTGCTCATCAGTCTCACTTTCACTGCGTTTGTAGTCGGTGCCATATTCGCCGGTAAAACCTAGTAAACACACGCAGCTGGACCAGAAATTAACTTTGGGCCAGACGCATCACCATGACAACTCCGAGCGTCATTCATTTTACATGGCATTTATCAGGCGTTACCCACAATTCCAATGGGCATCCTCAGCCAAATCAAAGCCAATAATTTGAAAACTAAAGCAATTTAATCTGAACTCAGTGTCTGCAGTGACTATGAGATAGAGAGAGTGTGTCCGACATGAAAATGAACACAGAGAATGTCCTACATGGGAATGAAAAGAAAAAAACTAATATGCCCCCTCAGTGAAACAAGTCAGACATTGGAGGCCTTTAAATACAGCTCGATTCCATTGTAATGTCCGTAGGTGGCGGTGTGGCTGCGACACTCTGGAGCTGGAAGTTGGAGCTTCTGAGGAGGGCGTTGATAAAGCGTTGTAGAAATTCATACTACCTCGCTCTGTCTCCCCTGACCCCGGCCTTCGTGGCTGTATGGAGCTACTTCTGGAAGCACGAGTTTCACATCCGCCAAGCTACTTACCTCTTTAAATTGCTCAATGCTTCGTATTTTTTTAAGCTTTAATACTCTTTTAATTACATTTGGCATAATGCAGATAATAGGCTACCTAGTTTAATTATCAGATCTTTACGTCGCTAACCGAGTAAACGGATATACCTTTTCTACTAGTGGTTCAGTGGATTTATTGATGTGGATTCCTATAGCCAAGCTGTCTAATAGATAGGCTAATGAAGGAAAAGGTAGGCCTACAACATTTGCCCCTGAGATATAACGGATTAGGCCTACAGTAGGCCTATAAAAATCGTAAAAGCTTTAATACTCTTTTAATAACATTTGGCATAATGCAGATAATAGGCTACCTAGTTTAATTATCTGGTGTCTGTTGGGAGACTTACAGTTCACTTCATGTCTAAATAGTTTAAAATTAAAAAATTAAATTAAAACTGGAGTATCTGTAATTTTGAATTGGAAAAGAATATCAGCCCTGAAATGTCTAAAATTTTAACCAAATAAACAAAAAAAAGGGGGCTGATCGGCTCTATGTACAATTTACTGATAAGCATGGAAAATAGTGATACATTATTACAAAGTATATACAATAAATGGACAGAAGACCTAGGGGTTGACGTTAAAGGAAAATGGAAAGAAAGTTTTTCACTAACGTACAAATTAACTACTAACGAAAATCTGTGTCTAATACAGTTTAAGATAATTACAAGAATATATTACACTAGAGATAAAATAAACAAGTTTGATAATACATCATCAGATATATGTCTAAAATGTAATTCATATGGTGACTCCCTTATGCATGCCTTTTGGTACTGCAAAGGTATAAAGAAGACTTGGGAGGGTATAGTGATTTGGTTATCTAAGTATACTAATAGAGAAATGATATTTTCCCCAAAAATATGTATTTTTCAAGATATAGAGGGAATAAGATATCCAACTAGTTGGCAGATACTTTTTTCCTCTCTTATCTTTAAAAAATTGATCTTGCAAAACTGGAAAAATAAGGAAGCACCTTCAATAGAGAATTGGAAGGCCCTAATGAAGTATTATCTGAGTATTGAAAGATCAATGTAAGAGGACAAAAATAAAAAGAAACAATTTGATAGCCAGTGGAGACAAATTTATGATGCCCTATGGACACTGTCTTAGAACCCCGTTAAGTTATTTATTTTATGTGTGTGGTTGTGGGTGGGTGGGGGGGTGGGGGAGATCTGGGTGGGTGTGTGTGTGATTCGGGTGGGTGTGATCTGGGTGGGTGGGTGTGATCTGGGTGGGGGTGGGTTGATAAGCATACTATAAAAAAAAATAGAGATGAAATTTTGACGAAACTTTTTTGATGACATTTTGAAATCTGTTTTTATTGATTTATTTTTTTTATTTTATTTTTTTATTTGTTGTTTTGCCTTGTTTGATGTATTTCCTGGAACCGGATTATGGTGACCCACAGAAATTAACAAAAATAAATTCTAAAAATAAAAAGTAACCGTATGGATTATGCCAGGAATGTATGGTGCTCAGCAATGTACAGTAATTCACACACTGTGGCCGAGGCTGCCGTACAAGATGCCACCTGCTCAACAGATAATCAGTCACACTCCGATGCGTAAGGTTCAGTGTCACGTGACTGCAGGGCCAAGGATCGAACCACCAACCTTCCGATTGGCAGGCAACCGCTCTACTGTTGGATGTACCTCAGGACAAGTTCATGGAGGAAGAGTTGGAAGAGGAGGAGGAAGAAGAAGAGGACAAGGGCAGAGAAAAGATCAGATGTTTAGATCAGGGCCACACTTACTGATCACTGGTTATTCACCCCCACTCACCCCATAAGAACGTAGGCTACACACACACACACACACACACACACACACACACACACACACACACACACACCTATGTGCGAATAGTTGCTGTAATACGTAAAAGTTCTTTTAGTAGGCTACTTGTTAAAACTAGAAAAGCACTGTATAAATACAGATGTAAAAAACTGTAAACGAAGAGGCTCCAGCAGTAGGCTAGTATCAGATCTGTGAGTCATTGGGAAAGAGCGCCACCTGCCCATTGACACCTCGTTGTGGCCGAACATGGTAATGCCGGCCGGCCTCATGGCGCTTTAGATGAGGGTTCGATTCTAAGCGAGTAGAGGCCACATTAAAAAATAACAAAACGACAACACAATCTAATGGGCTCGTATTTTCAGCAGACAAAATAACTGAGAAAGTACTACAGTGGCAGCCGTGGCTAGAGGAAATGTGATTTAGCTTAGAGCCCAACTCACCATGACCATATACCTGATTAAAGTTCCCATTTTATGGATGAGTCATGAGAATTCGCATACATTCATTTTTACATGGCACGTATCAGGCGTTACCCACAATTCCAATGGGCATCGTCAGCCAAATCAACGGCAATCATTTCAAAACTATTAACAATTTAAAACAATTTAAAATCTGAACTTAGTATCTGCAGTGACTATGAGATAGAGAGAGTGTGTCCGACATGAGAATGAACAGAGAGTATGTCCTACATGGAAATGAAAAGAAAAAAACTAATATGCCCCCTCAGTGAAACAAGTGAGACATTGGAGGCCTTTAAATACAGCTCGATTCAATTGCAATATTCGTAGGTGGCGGTGTGGCTGCGACACTCTGGAGCTGGAAGTTGGAGCTTCTGAGGTGGGCGTTGATAAAGCGTTGTAGAAATTCATACTACCTCGGCTTTCGTGGCTGTATGGAGCTTCTTCTGGAAGCTCGAGTTTCACATCCGCCAAGCTACTTACCTTTTTAAATTGCTCAATGCTTCGTATTTTTTTAAGCTTTAATACTCTTTTAATTACATTTGGCATAATGCAGATAATAGGCTACCTAGTTTAATTATCAGATCTTTACGTCGCTAACCGAGTAAACGGATATACCTTTTCTACTAGTGGTTCAGTGGATTTATTGATGTGGATTCCTATAGCCAAGCTGTCTAATAGATAGGCTAATGAAGGAAAAGGTAGGCCTACAACATTTGCCCCTGAGATATAACGGATTAGGCCTACAGTAGGCCTATAAAAATCGTAAAAGCTTTAATACTCTTTTAATAACATTTGGCATAATGCAGATAATAGGCTACCTAGTTTAATTGTCTGGTGTCTGTTGGGAGACTTACAGTTGTCTGACTTTGTCTCACTTCATGTCTAAATAGTTTAAAATTAGGGTAGCCTAATAATGTATTACTTTCCAGGATATAAAAGAAAAAGGCAGTGCAAGATCTTTAAACCCCATCAAATCTTCCTTCCTGATCATGCTACAGTGACATGCATATTGTCACCAAAAGAAAACATAATGTCTCCCAGGATCTGGAGAATGAATAGGAAATATCTAATGGATACTGACTTTCTGGAATATGTCAATAACCATATAGATCTATTTATAGAAACAAATGTGAAAAGCGGGGATCCCCAGGACAGACCGGGTATTAACATAATTTGGGATACTTTTAAGGCATATCTAAGAGGAGTTATGATCGGATATGCATCAAAAAAGAAAGCGGAATTTGAAAGGGAATTAGATAAAGTGAGAGAAGAGATACAATTATTCCAGAGAACACATAAGACTCAAACAAATAGCAGTATTTATAAAAAACTACAAGAAGCCAAATTAAAACTGGACAGACTGTTATTTAAGAAAGCAGAGGACTTTAAGCATAATTGTAACAGAATAAATGATATAGCTGCCAATAAATCAGGAAAGCATTTTACCTCTTTAATAAAGAAAGTTTTGAAAAGGAAACCTATAGTTTTAAGAGATGTAAACTCAAACAAAATCCACACAAATAATCAGGCCATAAATATTGAATTTAGATCATTTTATGAAGAATTATATACTTCAGAAATAAAAGACCAGGACCCTCTTCCTTTCTTAAAATCAATTAACCTAAAAAGTCTTTCTCCTGAGCAAATTGACGATCTTAGCAAGGATATAACCAACATAGAAATACAATCTGCTATTAAAAACTTTTCCCCTAAAAAAGCTCCAGGAATGGATGGTTTTCCTATAGAACTTTACACCACATTCTGGGCTAAGATTGATTCCCTATTTACAGAAGTGGTTAACTTGGTGCAAAAAAATAATAGTCTTCCTGAAACAATGTACCAAGCGATTATATCTGTTATACCAAAACCAGAGAAAACTTGTGAAGTACCCTCTGATTATAGGCCTATGAGCTTAATAAATTGTGACAAGAAGACCAAAATTTGGAATAATAGACTGGTACAAATTTTGCCAAGTTTAATTCATTACGACCAAGCTGGTTTTATACAGCATAGGGATTTAAGAACTAATACCAGAACGTGTATCTCCCTTACACAATATGCAAAGAAACACCAAATAGATTTAACATTAATGGCAGTTGATGAGGAAAAGGCTTTTGATAGACTGGAATGGTCCTATTTGTTTAAAGTTTTAGAGGTATACAATTTCCATTAAATTTTATGAGTATGATTGGAACCCTGTATAAGTCTCCTAAAGCATATACAAACGGAATTCTATCAAAACCTTTCTTATTAACTAGAGGAACTGCCCAAGGATGCCCTCTCTCACCATCATTGTTTGCATTAGCAATTGAACCGTTGGCTCAAAAAATTAGAGAGACAAAAGAGATAGGAGGTATCGAGATTGGAAAAAAACGGTTTAAATTGAGCCTATTCGCAGATGATTTATTACTTTACTTAAGTAATGCGGTCACCTCAGTTCCACATGTTATGGAAATAATTACAACCTTTTCAAGGATCTTAGGTTACAAAATGAATATTGCAAAAATGGAGTTGTTGGCAATAGACTCTTGCAAAATGGACTTGGAGAATTTCACACAATTTCCAATACAGAAATAAATATATAAAATACCTTGGAACTTATATTAGCCATGATAAGACCCAGTTGTAAGGATAACTTTCTTCCACTTGTGAAAGACTTTAAGAAGGATGTTAGGCAGTGAGACTTGAAGATTAATTTAATAGGAAGAGTAAACCTCTTTAAGATGATGTGGCTACCGAAATTCTTATTAAAGTTTCAAACTATTCCCATAATGCCTCCTAAAACTTTTTTTAAAGAGGTAAACTCAATAATCTCTTTGTTCATTTGGTCAAATAAAGCATCTAGATTGAAAAGGAAACTTTTGTATCACTCAAGAGCAGAAGGGGGTTTAAATCTCCCTAACTTAGAGTTGTATCATGTAGCAGCTCAGTCATTTTATATTGATCGCATAATAAATAAAACAAACGAAGATCCATGGATAGATATAGAAAACAATCAATTACAGTGCAACAGTTTACTGTTGGCGCTTTTTTCTAAGGGCAACATCAAATCAACAAATTTTGTTATTAATAGTACATTAAAGGCCTGGAATAAAATTAAAAAAAATCATCATCAAGAAATGGGGCTTCCCAGGCATATACCTATTTGGAGCAATCCCTCAATAAATATACAGAGTACGCAACTTCACTGGGAAACATGGATAAAAGGTGGAATAAAGCAGTTGTCAGATATCATAAATCATGATATTGTTGCACCTTTCGGTGAATTAAAAAGCAAATATAATCTAAAAGATACAGAATTATTTAGGTATATGCAACTGAAAAACTGGAGTATCTGTAATTTTGAATTGGAAAAGAATATCAGCCCTGAAATGTCTAAAATTTTAACCAAATAAACAAGAAAAAGGAGGCTGATCGGCTCTATGTACAATTTACTGATAAGCATGGAAAATAGTGATACATTATTACAAAGTATATACAATAAATGGACAGAAGACCTAGGGGTTGACGTTAAAGGAAAATGGAAAGAAAGTTTTTTTCACTAACGTACAAATTAACTACTAACGAAAATCTGTGTCTAATACAGTTTAAGATAATGACAAGAATATATTACACTAGAGATAAAATAAACAAGTTTGATAATACATCATCAGATATATGTCTAAAATGTAAATCATATGGTGACTCCCTTATGCATGCCTTTTGGTACTGCAAAGGTATAAAGAAGACTTGGGAGGGTATAGTGATTTGGTTATCTAAGTATACTAATAGAGAAATGATATTTTCCCCAAAAATATGTATTTTTCAAGATATAGAGGGAATAAGATATCCATCTAGTTGGCAGATACTTTTTTCCTCTCTTATCTTTAAAAAATTGATCTTGCAAAACTGGAAAAATAAGGAAGCACCTTCAATAGAGAATTGGAAGGCCCTAATGAAGTATTATCTGAGTATTGAAAGATCAATGTAAGAGGACAAAAATAAAAAGAAACAATTTGATAGCCAGTGGAGAAAAATTTATGATGCCCTATGGAAACTGTCTTTAGAACCCCGTTAATTTATTTTATGTGTGTGGTTGTGGGTGGGGGGTGGGGGGTGGGAGATCTGGGTGGGGGTGGGTCGATAAGTATACTATATAAAAAAATAGAGATGAAATTTTGACGAAACTTTTTTGATGACATTTTGAAATCTGTTTTTATTGATTTTTTTTTTTTTATTTTTTATTTGTTGTTTTGCCTTTTCCCAGAAGTTGGAGAGGTACCAGAGAAGCCAGGGTAGACAATCTCTAGTTGTGTCCATCGATTCACCTTCCATAGAGGTCAGCCAATAGATTGCAGATATTAATGTTTTGTGAGATGAACTGGTCATTTTCCACACGTAGCCTATCAGAGAACATATGAAGTTCCTCCTGCGTTTACAAGCATTAGGCTACTGATGTAGGCCTAACTTTAACTTTGATCAGTGAGGAGTTTTACAGATGCTGATCAGCCTTTAACTCTGCAGCTGCACGTTTTATTTTCATCACTAGATGCTGCTGGAGCATTCTCCCTGATGACGTCACCTTTGTAAATCCCAAAACCTCTATGAATGAAGAGATCAGTCGCCGGGTGCGGTGGCGCGCGCCTGTAATCCAAGTTACCGGGAGGCTGAGGCTGGAGGATCGTTTGAGCTCAGGAGCTCTGAGCTGCAGCGGACTATGCCGATCGGGTGTCCGCGCTAAGTACGGTATCGATATGGTGCTCCTGGGGGAGCCCAGGACCACCAGGTCGTCTAAGGAGGGGTGCACCGGCCCAGGTCGGAGACGGAGCAGGCCAAAGCCCCCGTGCCGCTCAGTAGTGGGATCGCGCCTGTGAATAGACGCTGTAGTGCAGCCTGAGTAATACAGCGGGACCCAGTCTTTTTACACTCTTTCTAGTGTTCTACACACAGCTGGGATAACACACACGCTCAACAACAACGTTACACTATGTTACAGCAGCTTCTTTATTTCCTTGTTCCCATGGAAACCTCCACAAACCACTTGTGTTTGTTTGTCCTCCACCGCCTCCAGCTAGACGAGAGGAGCAGTGACATCATCACACCAATTCATTCTCCGATTTTCTTAGACTCAAGTTTCCATTTACCTTTCTCATTTCTGTTGTCTCATTTAACGGACAAAGCAACTAAATAAAATAAATAATATTGTGATCATGTCTCCATGTCTAGCACAGCAAAGACAGTGCTGCACTGTGATGCTGTGTGTCTGTTAGACATGGAGACATGATCACAATATTATTTTGAAAGCAACTAGGCCTACAGTAATAGCCTATATTTGTTCAACTACTGTAGCCTACTTAAGTACGATTTTAATTTTATTTGTATTACGATTTTTATAGGCCTACTGTAGGCCTAATCCGTTATATCTCAGGGGCAAATGTTGTAGGCCTACCTTTTCCTTCATTAGCCTATCTATTAGACAGCTTGGCTATAGGAATCCACATCAATAAATCCACTGAACCACTAGTAGAAAAGGTATATCCGTTTACTCGGTTAGCGACGTAAACATCTGATAACTAAACTAGGTAGCCTATTATCTGCATTATGCCAAATGTAATTAAAAGAGTATTAAAGCTTAAAAAAACTAGGTAGCATTGAGCAATATAAAAACGAAAGTAGCTTGGCAGATTTGAAACTCGAGCTTCCAGAAGTAGCTCCATACAGCCACGAAAGCCGGGGTCAGGGGAGACAGAGCGAGGTAGTATGAATTTCTACAACGCTTTATCAACGCCCACCTACGGATATTACAATGGAATCGAGCTGTATTTAAAGGCCTCCAATGTCTCACCTGTTTCACTGAGGGGGCATATTAGTTTTTTTCTTTTCATTTCCATGTAGGACATACTCTCTGTTCATTCTCATGTCGGACACACTCTCTCTATCTCATAGTCACTGCAGATACTAAGTTCAGATTTTAAATTGTTTTAAATTGTTAATAGTTTTGAAATGATTGCCGTTGATTTGGCTGACGATGCCCATTGGAATTGTGGGTAACGCCTGATACGTGCCATGTAAAAATGAATGTATGCGAATTCTCATGACTCATCCATAAAATGGGAACTTTAATCAGGTATATGGTCATGGTGAGTTGGGCTCTAAAGCTAAATCACATTTCCTCTAGCCACGGCTGCCACTGTAGTACTTTCTCAGTTATTTTGTCTGCTGAAAATACGAGCCCATTAGATTGTGTTGTCGTTTTGTTATTTTTTAATGTCGCCTCTACTCGCTTAGAATCGAACCCTCATCTAAAGCGCCATGAGGCCGGCCGGCATTACCATGTTCGGCCACAACGAGGTGTCAATGGGCAGGTGGCGCTCTTTCCCAATGACTCACAGATCTGATACTAGCCTACTGCTGGAGCCTCATCGTTTACAGTTTTTTACATCTGTATTTATACAGTGCTTTTCTAGTTTTAACAAGTAGCCTACTAAAAGAACTTTTACATATTACAGGAACCATTCGCACATAGGTGTGTGTGTGTGTGTGTGTAGCCTACGTTCTTATGGGGTGAGTGGGGGTGAATAACCAGTGATCAGTAAGTGTGGCCCTGATCTAAACATATGATCTTTTCTCTGCCCTTGTCCACTTCTTCCTCCTCCTCCTCTTCCAACCCTTCCTCCATGAACTTGTCCTGAGGTACATCCCATGTCCCTTTTTTGATAGCTCCTCGACTCCTCTGTCCTCGGCTGAACCGGAAGTTGTTCCGTCCCTCCTCAGTGAAGTCCGTCTCAAAGCTCTTATTTCTGTCCTGAGGGCCGAGGAGCGAGCTTCGAGGAGGGAACACCTCGGAGATATAGCCGATATCAGCCTTCCCTGAAGCTGTGCAGATCTCTCCCGTGACTCCTCGGTGGGAGGGACTAAGACGCGAGGAAGGGAGGCAAGTGGAGGACTCCAGGAGGCAATTTAAGCAACATGAGATGCAGCTCTGGTTGTCGTCCCCTGCCTCTCCCTCCTACTCCCCTTGCTCTCTGTCTATTGTCGGCATCCACCGTTCGAAGCAGGTAATCTGACCTTTGACCTATTTATAGGCCTATACTAAAAAGCAGTGATTGGTTATTGATCAGTTAAGCAAGTAGTGTTTACTCGTGTGAGGAGAGTGTGTGTGTGTGACCTGATGAAAAAGTGTATCATTTTGATTGGTTGTGTTTGGAAAAGGACAGCAAGTCACTTCCTGTCAGATTTTTGTGTCTTAGGTAGAGAAGCGTGTGTAGTGTGTTTTATACAATTGAAAACGGAGTGAAAGGCTGAGAAATAGCTCATGGTCTTGGAGATTTGATGTGTACTTTTGCTCTTTAAATGAGAGGTTTCAACATCGGTTGACATGTAAAGATTTTGTGTGTAAGTAGTTGTAAAAAACTGTAACCTATTATGAATCCTGTTCTTTTCATGTTCTGCAAAGTAATTACTTAGGCAAGTTAGGATGCCCTAATTTTAAACTCTTTAGACTTTTCAGGATTCATAAGACACTAGGTGTTTGTCAATGTCAAGGAAGGATTCTTCGAAGCCAGAATTTCGAGGATGCTACATCAAACTAATGTAACGTTAACATTATACCATCCACAGCGTTATACTGATAGCTTTCTCGTCTTTTCTGACAGGGACTAAGGAACAAACGGAGACGTTCATACATCTACGTGTAGGCAGCAAGCAGCTGTTTACCAGGGGGAGGGACAACACTGCGAACGGATATCGGTGAGAAGCTACACTATTGTTTAATGTTCACAAGTAGGCCTAATAGCTGTGTAATCTGCTTTTTATTCCCCTCCCCCTCAGTCAGATAGGCTTATTTTGGAGACGATGGGGATCGGGGGGAGGGTCTCCCACACACCCAGGCCAAGAAGAAGTGGGACAACCTAAAAACAAAGTGGGAGATATTTACTTTGGGGGTATTAATGTATGGACATAATTGTTATGCACATCTTAATGTATCGTCTGTGTTGTTTAGCCTAATTCTGACAACGACAGGTGCTGCGCTGCAGAGCAGACTGTTAGGTCCCGGTGTTGGAATCTTCTACGGAGAAACACAGTCACACTTTACACAGTTTAACGTTAGCTGTCAGCATTTTAACCGTGTTAAATCCAGCTGCTAACTAAAGGTAGGGTAACGTTTGGAGCATTACCGTCTCCGGCTGTTCAGAACTCTGCTGCAAGGCTTTTAACTCACATTAACAAAAGAGCACACATCACGCCTGTTTTAGCAGCACTTCACTGGTTACCAGTCCAGTATAGAATTCAATTTAAAATCCTCGTCCTTACTTTTACAGCCCTGCACGGTCAAGTTCCTCCCTACATCTCTGACTTGATACAGCTTCATACTCCCACCCGTAGTCTGAGGTCATTAGGTCAGAGGCTGTAGGTTCCCCGCACTCAGTTTAAAACTAGAGGGGACCGATCACTCCAAGCAGTGGCTCCTAGGCTGTGTAATGTCTTGCCTCCCTCTCTACATTGTGTGAATTCTGTTGAATCTTTTAAAAAGCAATTAAATACTCTGCTGTTCAAGCTTTTAGTTAGTTGAGGTTTTTTATGGTTGTTTATGTTTCTATTTGTATTTAAATTTTCTTGTATTTTAATTTGTTTTATTGTATTGCATTTTATTGTGAAGCACTTTGTGATTTTTATCTGTGAAAGGTGCTATATAAATAAACTTAATTTACTTACAACATACAATTGTGAGTATAGAGTGTATAATCCAATGACATCTCTCTCTCCCTGTGCGTGTGTGGATGTCTGTTTCATGTCAACATCAGGATTAACAATTTCATTAAATAACTTCTCAAACTTGTAAAACGTGCACTGATTTTTGCTTTGAAATGTTACTGTGATATTTCTTAATTCGTAAAAATTGATTTTTGAGAAGAAGAGAAAAGGAATGCTCTGGTTCCATCCTCGGTCAGGGCAGGGCCTTTCTGTGTCAAGTTTGTATGTTCTCCCCATGTTTGCGTGGGTTTAGTGAATAATAGTGAATAACAATAGAGAATAATCCAGTCATGCTGATTGGCTTTACCTATTGTATGTCATATGTGCATCATTAAGATAGTGAAGATTAATCATGTACCCATATGTGCAATATATATGACATCCATTATGTTTAAATATTATTTTACAGTATATGGTTGACAGAAACTCAAAAACTATCAGCAAATAATCAGTTCTAATTAGTAACATTTTATAATGAATTGTCAGACAATTCCGGAAGAAGAAATATAAGATAATTTGATACACACTAGGCTATGTGTTTAACAACAATTTGATGAATGATCAAATGAAAGACTCCCATATATTTTTAAATAACTGACTATTATCTGGGCCTATAGTTTGTATGTAAAACCTTTATCTCAAAGTACATTGCAGCCTATAGCCAAGCTGTCTAATAGATAGTGAAGTAAAATACATTTGGCCCTGAGATATAACAGATTAGAGTATACAAATCGTAATACAAATAAAATTTAAATTGTACCTAAGTACAGTAGTTGAGCAACTATAGGCTATTACTGTAGTTGCTTCCCCCCAATGCACACAGGACAACAAGCAGAAACACAGCAAAGACAGAGCTGCACTGTGATGCTGTGTGTCTGTTAGACATGGAGACATGATCACAATATTATTTAGTTTATTTAGTTGCTTTGTCCGTTGAATGAGACAACAGAAATGAGAAAGGTAAATGGAAACGTGAGTCTAAGAAAAGCGGAGAATGAATTGGTGTGAGGATGTGATTGCTCCTCTCGTCCAGCTGGAGGCGATGGAGGACAAACAAAAACAAGTGGTTTCTGGAGGTTTCCATGGGAACAATGACATAAAGTAGCTGCTGTAACATAGTGTAAGGTTGTTGTTGAGCGTGTGTGTTATCCCAGCTGTGTGTAGAACACTAGAAAGAGTGTAAAAAGACTGGGTCCCGCTGTATTACTCAGGCTGCACTACAGCGTCTATTCACAGACGCGATCCCACTACTGAGCGGCACGGGGGCTTTGGCCTGCTCCGTCTCCGACCTGGGCCGGTGCACCCCTCCTTAGACGACCTGGTGGTCCCGGGCTCCCCCAGGAGCACCATATCGATACCGAACTTAGTGCGGACACCCGATCGGCATAGAGCGCTGCAGCTCAGAGCTCCTGAGATCAAACGATCCTCCAACCTCAGCCTCCCGGTAACTTGGATTACAGGCGCGCGCCACCGCACCCGGCAAGTACTCTATTCATTCATAGAGGTTTTGGGATTTACAAAGGTGACGTCATCAGGGAGAATGCTCCAGCAGCATCTAGTGATGAAAATAAAACGTGCAGCTGCAGAGTTAAAGGCTGATCAGCATCTGTAAAACTCCCTCTCTGATCAAAGTTAAAGTTAGGCCTACATCAGTAATGCTTGTAAACACAGGAGGAACTTCATATGTTGTACTCTGATTGTGGACAATTACCAGTTCATCTCACGAAACATTAATATCTGCAATCTATTCGCAATAGACAACTATAGTCCTATCTCTTATTTCTACATTTCTCTTCCGGGAACTGTTTACAAACCACTGATCATTTCAAATGTTATAGGCCTACAAGTGAGGCCTGTTCTGACAGTCAATAACAAGACAATATGTGGAACATATTTCACTGGGGATGTAACAATGGTGACATGGGAGATCACTGCATGCTTCTTTATTTTCTTACAAACCTTCAGAAACCAGTTCTGTTTAATATCCTACGCCGCCTGCATCTGGAGGAAAGGAGCAATCAACAATTAATTCACAGCAACTCATTCTCTGTTTTTTGGACTCACATATTTCCACTCACATTTCTATTTACCATTTAGGCTACTTACCTAAATTACATTTAACCATCTGCAACATACAATTGTGAGTATAGAGTGTATAATCCAATGACATCTCTCTCTCCCTGTGCGTGTGTGGATGTCTGTTTCATGTCAACATCAGGATTAACAATTTCATTAAATAACGTTTCAAACTTGTAAAACATATGTACTGATTTTTGCTTTGAAATGTTACTGTGATATTTCTTAATTCGTAAAAAGTGATTTTTGAGAAGAAGAGAAAAGGAATGCTCTGGTTCCATCCTCGGTCAGGGCAGGGCCTTTCTGTGTCAAGTTGTATGTTCTCCCCATGTTTGCGTGGGTTTAGTGAATAATAGTTAATAATAGTGAATAACAATAGAGAATAATCCAGTCATGCTGATTGGCTTTACCTATTGTATGTCATATGTGCATCATTAAGATAGTGAAGATTAATCATGGACCCATATGTGCAATATATATGACATCCATTATGTTTATATATTATTTTACAGTATATGGTTGACAGAAACTCACAAACTATCAGCAAATAATCAGTTCTAATTAGTAACATTTTATAATGAATTGTCAGACAATTCCAGAAGAAGAAATATAAGATAATTTGATACACACTAGGCTATGTGTTTAACAACAATTTGATGAATGATCAAATGAAAGAATCCCATATATTTTTAAATAACTGACTATTATCTGGGCCTATAGTTTGTATGTAAAACCTTTATCTCAAAGTATATTGTAGCCTATAGCCAAGCTGTCTAATAGATAGTGACGTAAAATACATTTGGCCCTGAGATATAACAGATTAGAGTATAAAAATCGTAATACAAATAAAATTAAAATCGTACCTAAGTACAATAGTTGAGCAAATATAGGCTATTACTGTAGTTGCTTTCCCCCAATGCTGATCACTATATTATTTAGTTTATTTAGTTGCTTTGTCCGTTGAATGAGACAACAGAAATGAGAAAGGTAAATGGAAACATGAGTCTAAGAAAAGCGGAGAATGAATTGGTGTGATGATGTGATTGCTCCTCTCGTCCAGCTGGAGGCGGTGGAGGACAAACAAACACAAGCGGTTTGTGGAGGTTTCCATGGGAACAAGGAAATAAAGAAGCTGCTGTAACATAGTGTAACGTTGTTGTTGAGCGTGTGTGTTATCCCAGCTGTGTGTAGAACAGTAGAAAGAGTGTAAAAAGACTGGGTCCCGCTGTATTACTCCGGCTGCACTACAGCGTCTATTCACAGGCGCGATCCCACTACTGAGCGGCACGGGGGCTTTGGCCTGCTCCGTCTCCGACCTGGGCCGGTGCACCCCTCCTTAGACGACCTGGTGGTCCCGGGCTCCCCCAGGAGCGCCATATCGATACCGAACTTAGTGCGGACACCCGATCGGCATAGTCCGCTGCAGCTCAGAGCTCCTGAGCTCAAACGATCCTCCAGCCTCAGCCTCCCGCTAACTTGGATTACAGGCGCGCGCCACCGCACCCGGCGAGAGAGCTCTTCATTCATAGAGGTTTTGGGATTTACAAATGTGACGTCATCAGGGAGCACGCTCCAGCGGCATGTAGTGACGAAAATAAAACGTGCAGCTGCAGAGTTAAAGGCTGTTCAGCATCTGTAAAACTCCTCACTGATAAAACCTTTCAATAAACATCAATAGGCCTACTTTATCTTTAAAAAGCGTACAGGCTATAGGTCTATGAGTCTTCTTTTCTGTTGTCTTGCATTCATGTTCTTTATCATGTCAGCAGGTTGCATGATTCAGTAACTTATATTCAAAATCTGTGATTGAACTATAAATGTAAATCAAAGAGCAGCAGGCAGCATTTAAAACACAGGAGTTGAATGTCTTATCACTGCCAAAGTAAATAACGATACTGCAGACAACAACTCAATCTGAGTCATATAGGCTATCATAATACAACATGTGACCATAAAAACTGAGCAGCTGAAAAGTGGATCACAATGTGGATATATTTTCTTTATTTGATTAATAAAAGAGAGAAGGCTTCAGGTTTGGGACTAGCCTACTTTTCCATCCAACATTTCTCTGACAGAGGAGCAGCGTCACATTTAAATTTAGCTGTGATGAGGTTTTAAAGCCTTTGAACCTTTTCTGGATTCTGAACTTGTCAGACTGGTAATATGTTGATAATATGTGAGCCTTTGGTTCATTTAGTGAAGCCTGGTTCCCCCACACAGCTGCTTTCTCTTGTTGCCTAATGAGGCCTCTGGTCAGGTCTGTGTGGATGTGTACAGAGCGAGCTCTATCAACACCGCCTGACTCTCCTGTTGATACGTCTGTTAAGGCCATACAGTTCACATCTTTAAGATTACTTAACCCTCCTATAATCTGTAGGAAAAAAATGACATACAATATGTTACAGGTCAAATTGACCCCACTGTTATACACTCACAAACAGGCAAATAATCAGTTTAAATTAGTGGCCTAACCTTTTATTATGGTTTGTCAGAGAATTAAGAAAGAAGAAATATGAGATCACTGGACATATTAGGCTACACTATTTTTAACAACAATTTAATAAATGACCAAATGAATGAATCATGCTTTTATTTTATAATGGATTGTAGGCCTATTCTATAATTTGTATCTTTCTATTTTTTTAAAGATTATTTTTGGGGCATTTTAGGACTTTATTTGTGACAGGACAACTCAGACATTAAAGAGGAGAGAGATGGGGAATGACATGCAGCAAAGGGCTGCCGGTCGGAACCGAATCTGCGGCCGCTGCGTTGAGGACTGAGCCTCCATTGGGTGCGCGCTCTACCAGGTGAGCTACCCAGGAGCCACTATAATTTGTATCTTAAAATTTTAACTTCAAAGTAACTTGTAGCCCTTAGCTGTCAAATAGATATATTGAAGTAAAGAGTAGGCTATAATATTTGCCCCTGAGATGTAGTGGATTAGAGTAGTTCAAAAATAGAAATACTCGAGTAGGCTAGAGTAAAAATACCTCAAACTCACAGCCTATTTCAGTACAGTTGTTGAGAAAATGTAGGCTTGGATTACAGGTGCGCGTCACCTCACCCGGTGAGTGATCGCTTCATTCATGGAGGTTTTGGGATTTACAAATATGACGTCAACAGGGAGCACGCTCCAGCGGCATCTAGTGATGAAAATAAAACGTGCAGCTGCAGAGTTAAAGGCTGATCAGCATCTGTAAAACTCCCTCACTGATCAAAGTTAAAGTTAGGCCTACATCAGTAGCCTAATGCTTGTAAACGCAGGAGGAACTTCATATGTTCTCTGATAGGCTACGTGTGGAAAATGACCAGTTCATCTCACAAAACATTAATATCTGCAATCTATTGGCTGACCTCTATGGAAGGTGAATCGATGGACACAACTAGAGATTGTCTACCCTGGCTTCTCTGGTACCTCTCCAACTTCTGGGAACCATGGATGTCTTCTTTGTGTGCAAATACTGATGGAACATAATCTGGGTGACATAGGTCCACTGATGGTGCACCTAAAATAAAACAAGTGACAGAAACAGTTAGTGTTGACAATACTGTACATTGCTGAGCATCATACATTCCTGGCATAATCCATATACAGAGGTGTCAAAAGTATTCACATTCATTACTCAAGTAGAAGTATAGATACTAGGGTTTGAAAAGACTTTTGTAGAAGTTGAAGTATCAACTCAAGCTTTTTACTTAAGTAAAAGTGTAAAAGTACTGGTTTCAAAACTACTTAAAGTATAAAAGTAAAAGTAATGTAAGGCAGAGATCTTCAACAGGGGGTCCTCAGAGTCATTGCAGGGGGGCCTCCAAATTATTGTACATTTTTGAGTCTTTAAAAAAAATAAAATGCCTTAACATAATTCCAACATATTATTAGCAAACATAAATGATAAGCTTACTGGCCTATAGGTAAGGTAGCCCCTAAGATATCAGCCCACAGATACAGTTAATCCTAGATTTACTGTGCCACATACAGTATGTCACATACAGTATGTAACATTAAAATATGATTTATAAAATCATGCCAACAATTAATATTTTAATAGCTTATGAAAAAAGGTATGTAAGAAGGCTTTAGGTTACCCTAACTGTTATTGTAGGCCCAGTTTAATATGCAACTTAATTTCATACAATATGTAGGGGGTCCCTGCTACATCTCACTTTAAGTTAAGGGGTCCTTGGCTTAAAAAACGTTCAAGACCCCTGATGTAAGGGGGGGAAATGCCATTAAGGACAACAGCTTAACTCTAAAACGCGGGGACAAAATCATATGACTATAATAATGTTACAGTATATTAAAATCATACCTGCAAACTCAGAAGGGCTGAAAAAGGTGACACGTAGGCTACATCTCTTCTGTGTTTTTCAGACAACGGCAGCTACAGTCTGGTGTCAGACTCCTCTCCAGTGAAATATAGACACACTTTTACACCGTTTAGCTCTCAACATTTTATCATGTTTACTCCATCTTCTAGCTAACGCTATGCTAACCTGCTTCCAACTGTAGTGTTGACTAGCGTCCCGTGCGGCGATGTTCAGTTCCCTCTAACGTCCGTTTTCGGAGCATCGCGCAGGCACCTAAGGCACCGAAATCCGTGTTGCTATTCGGTCCGGTAGATAACGGTCGTTAAGGCACCGGTGGCGTATTAGCACCGGGTCTGTACAGATGTTATGGATCGCGTAAAAACCAATAGGGTGTCGGAATAGCTATGTTTATACTTCTTATCCAACCACAATCAAATTCACTCTCTCCGGATGGAGCGATTTGGATAAGTTTTTTGTGTGTGTTTTTTTTAACGATGACGAGCCGGAATGAAAACAAGCCGAACTGAAATATGAGTAACGAGGCTATTTTTAAAATGTAGGGAGTAGAAAGTACAGATAATTGCAAGTATTTGTACTTCGTTACTTGACACCTCTGTCAATATATTGTTAATTTCTGTGGGTCACCATAATCCGGTTCCAGGAAATACATCAAACAAGGCAAAACAACAAATAAAAAAAAAAAAAAAAATAAATAAATAAATTAAAACAGCTTTCAAAATGGCATCAAAAAGTTTCGTCAAAATTTCATCTCTATTTTTTATATAGTATACTTCCCTCAATTCTTATTGATTTTATTGACCCACCCCCACCCAGATCACACCCACCCACCCAGATCTCTCACCCCCCCTCTTAAAGATAAGAGAGTATCTGCCAATTAGTTGGATATCTTATTCCCTCTATATCTTGAAAAATACATATTTTTGGGGAGAATATCATTTCTCTATTAGTATACTTAGATAACCAAATCACTACCCTCCCAAGTCTTCTTTATACCTTTGCAGTACCAAAAGGCATGCATAAGGGAGTCACCATATGAAATACATTTTAGACATATATCTGATGATGTATTATCAAACTTGTTTATTTTATCTCTAGTGTAATATATTCTTGTCATTATCTTAAACTGTATTAGACACAGATTTTCGTTAGTAGTTAATTTGTACGTTAGTGAAAAACTTTCTTTCCATTTTCCTTTAACGTCAACCCCTAGGTCTTCTGTCCATTTATTGTATATACTTTGTAATAATGTATCACTATTTTCCATGCTTATCAGTAAATTGTACATAGAGCCGATCAGCCTCCTTTTTTTGTTTATTTGGCTAAAAATATTAGACATTTCAGGGCTGATATTCTTTTCCAAGTCAAAATTACAGATAATCCAGTTTTTCAGTTGCATATACCTAAATAATTCTGTATCTTTTAGATTATATTTGCTTTTTAATTCACCAAAAGGTGCAACAATATCATGATTTATGACATCTAACAACTGCTTTATTCCACCTTTTATCCATGTTTCCCAGTAAAGTTGCGTACTCTGTATATTTATTGAGGGAATGCTCCAAATAGGTATATGCCTGGGAAGCCCCATTTCAACATGCTTAATGAGGGGGGTTGGGTGGGGGGCTGGGGAGGGAGGGGGGTTAGGGCTGGGGGGAAGCCCGAGGGTGGAGTTAGGAATGGGGGGAATATTTGTTTGTATAAAACCAATGTGCTATTGTATAAGTAAGGGAACTTTAAGTCCATACAGATGTACACCTTTTTGATTTGGGACAGTGTGTGTTGAATGTATTTCTGTTCAATTAAGGTTCCAAGGAAGAAAAAAAAAAAAAGTTGACTTATTAAAATGATAATGTACATTAAAAATGTTATAAAATGTATAGATCATGGCCCGACGCAAAGGAGCATTTGGCATAATGCAGATAATAGGCTACCTAGTTTAATTATCTGCTGTCTGTTGGGAGACTTACAGTTGTCTGACTTTGTCTCTACAAGACCCGACGCCTAGGTGGAAGCCAGTGACAGCCAATGAAGTTGCGGCATTATTAACGCTGTCCAAGGTGCTGAACAAGCTGCGTTTTTTCCTGCATATTTTATAATTATTATCTGGACGCAGGTTCCAATCCCAGTTGGGGCGATGCATTATTAAAGATAAATAGGTATTTATTAGTATGTTTTTAATCTTAGTCAAGTAAATACCTTAAAACAAAAAATATATATATATATATATATTACTAAATACTAAAATACTATATATACTAAAAATATATAATGACACTGTTGTATCAAATACTTGACTTCCCTTATATTACAGTTTTCTTAGTATGTGTAACATTACAATTTCCTAAAACCTTTGCATTCAATTATAAATATTTTACTGTTCTCTTAATGTTATGCACTTATTAATGAGACATGTAAATATTGGTTAACGTAATGTCTTGTTTATTAAATACAACAATGACAGTTTAAACACACCAAGCCCCATAGTGCAAGGTCACACATACACAAAATAAAATATGTAAAATAAATATGAAATGGGCAAAATATACAATATATACACACTAAACATCCCCCCCTCAATGTCCGTCATTTTCCCTTTTTGACCTCCCACCTCAGTTTTTCTGACTTATAAAAGGCAGACTCCTGGAACTCTTTCCAGGTCATCTCCTTCTCCATGCCCTGGTCTTTGCAAATAGAAAAGACTTTAGCAGGGCAGTAAATGTACTTCCCTGCTACTCCAGGGAATCCAGTGTGAATATGAGGACTGTTTGGGCCCTGCTTCAGTTCCATTCTGCAAAACCGACACTTGCGACCTGTGGGCTGGGACTCCTCTGTGGTGGTCCTTTTCCTCTTTTGTTGTCCTCTGTCCTCCACCCTTTTCTTGCTGAAAGAACTCTGTCTGTGTAAAGTCATTAAAGGGCATTTTTGGGTTTGTCAGACCTTCAGCACCATAGGCTTTAAAAACCTTAGTGGAGCAGTAGACATACCTGACAGGGCCTTGCTGGTAAAAGAAGTGGACGGAAGAACCATCATTCTCATACCTCGACTTTGGCTGGCCACAGGAAAGACATGTTTTTGTCTGTGCCTTTTTTTGTTCCGGCTGTTGTTGCTGCTGCTTGTCCATTATGTTTTGAACTATTTTCTCAATAGAGTCTTGAGTTAGAGGTGTGGCCAGGGTCTGCACTGCTGGTGGTGGATTAACAACTGCAGCAGGCACGGTAACAACTGGCACACTGGTAGTCGTACTCCCCTTGGTCAGAGAGTGCCAGAGTTCCTCCCTCTCTTGCAGTTTTTCCGGGCTGGTTTTTAAAGAGGAGCTGGTGTTTAACAGTTTGCTGAGGTGCTTTAAATACTGTGCAATATGTAGTTTGGTTGTTGGGTGGAGCATGCTGTTTGGGTCTTTACAGGAGTTGTGAACTAGACCAGCATAGTCCTGGTCTACAAGCTTGAGCACGTCCTTCTGGCCACGGTGTTTATTAAGCAGGTCGTCAATAGCCTTTTTCATAGGGGTTGGCCAGCGCTTGTGGTCCAACACAAACACCCTCCCACCTGTCTTCACAGGTCCAGTGTGAGCACCAGATGGTGAGGAAAGCAAGGGGAGAGACAGCAGACTTCTGGTTTCTATAACAACAAAAGACAAAGAGTACAATAAGTCATTCTGGCACAAAAAAATATAAGACAAACAAACCACAACACAATTCATACACTTGTATGGGTGAAAACTCACTTTCCAGTTAAGTTTGTTTAGAAAATGGCTGATGGATAATTATGTTTATGTAAAAGTCTATTCAATAACACATGACATAAAGTTCTCATATTGTCTCCTCTCTAAGAAAAGAAAGATGTTAACTCATCTCATTGATAAAACCTCTTCTGAAAAAACCCACCCTCGATCCTGAGGTCTTAGCAAACTATAGACCTATATCTAACCTTCCCTTTCTATCCAAGATCCTTGAGAAGGTGGTTGCTAATCAGTTATGTGATTTTCTACATAGAAATAGTTTATTTGATGACTTTCAATCAGGATTTAGAAAGCATCATAGCACAGAGACGGCACTGGTGAAAATTACTAACGACCTTTTAACTGCTGCAGACAAAGGACTTGTCTCCATTCTTGTTTTACTACATCTTAGTGCTGCATTTGACAATATTGACCATTCAATCCTGTTACAGAGATTGGAACACTTAGTTGGCATTAAAGGAATTGCTCTAAGCTGGTTTAAGTCCTATTTCTCTGATCAATCTCTATTTGTTAATGTTAATGATAAATCCTCCAAGTACGCTAAAGTTAGCCATGGGGTTCCTCAAGGCTCAGTGCTTGGACCAATTCTATTCTCCTTATATATGCTTCCTCTAGGCAATATTATTAGCAAACACTCAATTACCTTTCACTGTTATGCGTATGACACCCAATTATACTTGTCAATCAAACCAGACGAAACCAGTCAGCTAGCTAAATTTCAAGCGTGCATTAAAGATATAAAATCCTGGATGACCTATAATTTTCTGATGTTAAACCCTAACAAAACTGAAGTTATTGTACTGGGACCTAAACACTTCAGAACCTCATTATCTAAAGACATAGCTACTCTGGATGGTGTTGCCCTGGCCTCCAGCACTACTGTCAGAAATTTAGGAGTTATTTTTGATCAGGATATATCCTTTAATGCCAATCTAAAACAAACCTCAAGAACAGCCTTGTTTCATCTTCGTAACATTGCCAAAATTAGGAATATCCTGTCTCAAAACGACGCTGAAAAACTAGTCCATGCATTTGTTACGTCCAGGCTGGACTATTGTAATTCCCTACTGTCAGGTTGCTCAAATAAGTCCCTTAAGACTCTCCAGCTGATCCAGAATGCTGCAGCACGTGTTCTCACAAGAACTAAGAAAAGAGATCATATTTCTCCTGTATTAGCTTCTCTGCACTGGCTTCCTGTTGAATCCAGGATTGAGTTTAAAATCCTTCTCTTGACCTACAAAGCTCTAAATGGTCTAGCACCATCATATCTAGAAGAGCTCCTAATACCCTATTGTCCCACTAGAGCACTGCGCTCCCAGAATGCAGAGTTACTGGTGGTTCCTAGAGTCTCAAAAAGTAGAATGGGAGCCAGAGCCTTTAGTTATCAGGCTCCTCTCCTATGGAACCAGCTCCCGATCTGGGTTCGGGGGGCAGAAACCGTAATCGCTTTCAAGAATGAACTTAAAACTCTTCTATTTGATAAAGCTTATAGTTAGGGAGTGAGGAGTTGCAGTGTTCACCTAACTGGCCCACCTGCTTCTCTTCATAATTGTTAGATTAATAATACATAACAAAGTAGAGGGAGACAGGCCAGCCAAGCCCGATCCGGCAGGGGGAGAGTTCTAAGCCCGAAAAAGCTACCTCTCCTTATGACCTGTCTCTCTTAGTTACGCTGTTATAGTTACGCTGTTATAGTTCTAGACTGCCGGGGGACTTCCTTCCTTTGACACACTGAGCTGCTCTCTCCTCTCCCTTTCTATTACTATTACTATTACTATTTGTGTGTATTCTGTCCCAGAAATGCTTGTAACTAATCCTAGTTTCTGGGGAGTTTACTCCGCAGAGTCCTTATGTTTTTTCCCCCAGCGTATTTCCTTGGAGAACGTTGGCACCAAGATCCTGGTTCCAGCTGTCGCCGTGGTCCTGCTGCACTCCCTGCTGAGCTCAGCGGTGCCTTACAATGTCATGCTGCTTCCTGCTGAACCCTGCAGCTCCCCGCTACATCCAGTCACTGTTCCATTATTAATGTGACTATTATTGCCACTGTTCATCACACCCCCAACCGGCCCGTCAGACACCGCCTACCAAGAGCCTGGGTCTGTCCGAGGTTTCTTCCCAAGAGGGAGTTTTTCCTCGCCACTGTCGCACTGCTTGCTCTTGAGGGAATTACTGTAATTGTTAGAATTGTTGGGGCTTTGTAAATTATAGAGTGTGGTCTAGACCTACTCTTTCTGTAAAGTGTCTCGAGATAACCTATGTTATGATTTGATACTATAAATAAAATTGAATTGAATTTATAAAGGCTATTAATATGATTGAAACCTAGGCACTGCTACTGATACAGAAGTTTTGTCCACCACTTTGTCAAGTGTCAAATGTTTTCCAGGCTCTGTCTGAGGCTCAGGAGTTGAACTTGGAGTCACATCTGGTTTAACAGCAGGAGGGCATGCAGCAAACTGAAACAGCTTGGCTGGTGAGCTGGAAGATGACTGAGGAAGCTCAGCCTGGGCAGCGGGTGGGCTGCTTTGAGGAGGGGGATTCAGGGCAGGTGTTAAGTCTGTCTTGCTCCTGTGCTTATCCCAGTCTAGAGGAACTGGGCGGCAACCAGGCTCAATGTATCCCAAGCCAAACTTCTCTCCAGTGTCTCTGCCAGTGAAATGAAAAGCTGCATACTTCACATGCCCCAGCACTCTTTCAGAGACTGCATTTTGTTCTGCCATTAAAGCTGGATCAAAGACAGTTGGGAGGTGAACATCTGGCTGTTTCAAGTCCACCAGGTGCTGATAATTCCACCGTGCCACCCCTGTCACCCCCTGGGCTTGGAACGGCTCTGTGGAGACGCGTGTTCCAGTGACCCACTGAGCCTGATGGAAATGGTATCCCTCTTGCTGTGAAGTGCCTCTGATGGGGATCCACACAGGAACTTTAGCACCTTCCCCCTGCACGTGGTTTAGCTGCAGTGTTACTCCGTGCCTGTACAAGATCCCACCTTCAACCTCAGGACCACTCAGGCACCCGCGCAAGATGTGTATGCTCTGAATGCGCCACGTCTTCAGCATAGAGGGCTTGAAGAGAGGAAGGCCGACAGACACTCTCGACGAGCTCCTCAGGCTGTGGAATTCTGGTCCTGCAGTGCTCACGAATGTGTGCCTTTGTTGGGTTGGCAGGCTGAATGCCACAGAAGGCATATGCCTCTTTAAGCCTCTGCAGGTCTTCCTGATCTACAACTGAAAAGGCTGCCGACAGGAACTGAGCAAAGGAACTGTACAGGGGATGATGCTCTGACACACACTCATGGAGGAACCGTCTCAAACAGTGGAACAAGTCCAGCTTGATAATTATGTTTTCATTGTAGTGGGATCTTGATGCACAGGTGTTCAGCAGGTCACCAGTAGTGGCATCAGCAACAATGCCATTAGTAGTTGTCCAAGCATCCCAGTTCATCTGCTCTCCTGTGTTAGATTCTGCAACCTTAAATGCTGCGCAGCAATCCCTGAAAGAAGAAATAGAGACACAGTATAGCCATTAATGTTAAAGCAGTGATATCAATCCCTATTTACACTTCAGTGTATTCAGTCATAAAAATAAAATAAAATGAAGTGAAATTATGAAAAATTAAAAGCAAAGTGAATTGTGATTATTAGCTGTTCATGTCACCAATGAAAGTAAAATATACTGTTTATATCTTACCTGTCTACCCACTAGTAGTGTGCCTTCTCTATGCCTGCAGTGTTGTAGCGGTGTGCTATACCTTCATACATGGGCTTCAGTGACTTTTCTGTCTCAGACCCATGAAAGGATCATCCAGTTCTCATTCATGACTGCATATGATGACATGGTCCCAGATGAAAAGGTGACCTTCCTAGCAACTTTCCGTGTGTGGTCTGAGCGGAAAGCCTGTCCAAAGGTACCCTGAAGAAGCTTTGTGATAGCAGCCTCCTGGTGTTAGTACTCATGCAGTAGGCAGTCAGTTAGGTAGTGTGCAGACACAGAGATCCCGTTCCAGCCATCTGAATCCCCATACTCTCCAAAGGGAGCTGGCTTGGTTTCCTGTCTTATGAACTGAGTGATGGTTCTTAGGTCATACTTTCCTGCCTCACCATCCATGATGTTCTGGCAGGTAAGGAGGAAGGCCAGGTGAGCACGTTCATATTTCAGGTGCATCATCTCCATGATCTGCTTTGCCATGTCGGTGGGTGAGTTACCTGTGCGCCTGAGCTCGTCCGTTACGGATTTAGTGATGGCCTTCTTGTAGGTCAGTATTGCCGGCAAAAGGTTTGTGAACCTCTTTGGTAGTTTTTCCAGCCACAGTGGATTGTCAGCATACCACCTTTTCTGGCAAACTTTACAGCACAGCCTGGATGAAAAAAGGTAGAGCTGTCCAGTGATGCCAACAATCACACGAGGTCTAACCACAGCATTTTACATGCAGTATATATTTTCATCCACATAAGCAAAAGACTGATACTTACCCTCATTATGACTGGTTTCAATTCATAGTCACTAGGACAATAGGTGGAACACCAAAACACAAACATGACCAGAACATGGTCAACATGAGATGGAAAGCTTTAAGTCATGCTTCATATTGGGATAAGAATTCATGGTCCCAGAGTTGTCTGCTGATGCAGGATGTTTTTTTTTATATACCCTATATCATTTTCAAGAAGCCAGCGGAAGGACTTCCCCTTGTATTTCCAAAACTCCAGGATGTATTCTCCAGCCACCTTATCTGAGGCATTCCCACCTCTCTGACGGACGACACTGAGTGCATTTTGCCTGACCAGCTCCTCCCTTACAGGTGCAGACTTGTCCTGGAGAGATGGGTTGTCTTTAATGACTTTTTGCAGAATTAGTTCCTGACAAAGATACCCCAGAGGTCCCTTGCGAAATGTAACTGCAACTCTCCCGGGAAAAAATATTTGTTTGCGCATTTTACCTCTCATGAAGAAAAGTCACGTAATTAGTATATTATTGCAATAATATTATTTATTGCATAAAACAATTGTTAATAGGTAGGGTCTCAATGAAGTGAAAAAAACAGGTTTACATCTCAGCTTTTGCATATTCATGCTGTTTTTGTCTGAGGTTTGAAGATTTTGAAAAATACCAAATAGCTTAATTTCTTATTTTATATTTGATATATTTGATATATTTTGTTGATGTTTTTGAACTTGATCAAGTACCGCAGCTGCAGAGTTAAAGGCTGATCAGCATCTGTAAAAATCCCTCTCTGATCAAAGTTAAAGTTAGGCCTACATCAGTAATGCCTCATTAAGATAGTGAAGATTAATCATGTACCCATATGTGCAATATATATGACATCCATTATGTTTATATATTATTTTACAGTATATGGTTGACATACACTCACAAACTATCAGCAAATAATCAGTTCTAATTAGTAACATTTTATAATGACTCTTTAGACAATTCAGAAAGAAGAAATATAAGATAGGCCTAATTTGATACACACTAGGCTATGTGTTTAACAATTTGATGAATAATCAAATTAATGAATCCTATATATTTTTAAATAACCAACTATATTCTATAGTTTGTATGTAAAACCTGTAGTAGCCTAAATGCAGTTAACTGATAAATGATTTTAATATATGTGTTAAATGGTAATTTTCATTGTTCATTTATTTAGAGGAAATTGGGGGTAATATTTTTAGCTAATATTTACAGTAATGCAAGGAATTGTTTAATTATCTAAAATGTTTGTGGATAATTTAGAGTACATTGGTGATATTTTGGAAATATTGCATTGTTACTTTTAACCGTATAGGGCCTAGGCCTACACCTTTAATTGCATAGAAAACTCTCGCGAGAGTCGTGAGGTTAAAAAAAAAAAAAAAAAAGGGGGGTTATCGGAGGGATCAGTCAGGCAAGGATAGAGTGGAGCCTCACAGTTTTTTGACCTCTTTCTATTTTCCCTTTGTTGCCGTTAATAATCATTTTTATTTTTTGTACTATTGCTGTAGGTCTACTGATGTTTACGTCGGTAACCGAGTAAACGGATATAGCCTACCTTTACTACGAGTGGTTCAGTGGATTTATTGATGTGGATTCCTATAGCCAAGCTGTCTAATAGATAGGCTAGTGAAGGAAAAGGTAGGCCTACAACATTTGCCCCTGAGATATAACGGATTAGGCCTATAAAAATCGTAATACAAATAAAATTAAAATCGTACTTAAGTAGGCTACAGTAGTTGAACAAATATAGGCTAATACTGTAGGCCTAGTTGCTTTCAAAATAATATTGTGATCATGTCTCCATGTCTAACAGACACACAGCATCACAGTGCAGCACTGTCTTTGCTGTGCTAGACATGGAGACATGATCACAATATTATTTATTTTATTTAGTTGCTTTGTCCGTTGAATGAGACAACAGAAATGAGAAAGGTAAATGGAAACATGAGTCTAAGAAAAGCGGAGAATGAATTGGTGTGTTGATGTCACTGCTCCTCTCGTCCAGCTGGAGGCGATGGAGGACACACAAACACAAGTGGTTTGTGGAGGTTTCCATGGGAACAAGGAAATAAAGAAGCTGCTGTAACATAGTGTAACGTTGTTGTTGAGCGTGTGTGTTATCCCAGCTGTGTGTAGAACAGTAGAAAGAGTGTAAAAAGACTGGGTCCCGCTGTATTACTCAGGCTGCACTACAGCGTCTATTCACGGGCGCGATCCCACTACTGAGCGGCACGGGGGCTTTGGCCTGCTCCGTCTCCGACCTGGGTCGGTGCACCCCTCCTTAGACGACCTGGTGGTCCCGGGCTCCCCCAGGAGCACCATATCGATACCGAACTTAGTGCGGACACCCGATCGGCATAGTCCGCTGCAGCTCAGAGCTCCTGAGCTCAAACGATCCTCCAGCCTCAGCCTCCCGGTAACTTGGATTACAGGCGCGCGCCACCGGACCCGACGACTGAGTTCTTCATTCATAGAGGTTTTGGGATTTACAAAGGTGACGTCATCAGGGCGCACGTTTCAGCGGCATGTAGTGACGAAAATAAAACGTGCAGCTGCAGAGTTAAAGGCTGATCAGCATCTGTAAAACTCCTCACTGATAAAACCTTTCAATAAAGATCAATAGGCCTACTTTATCTTTAAAAAGCGTACAGGCTATATGTCTATGAGTCTGCTTTTCTGTTGTCTTGCATTCATGTTCTTTATCATGTCAGCAGGTTGCATGATTCAGTAACTTATATTCAAAATCTGTGATTGAAATGTAAATGTAAACCAAAGAGCAACTGCAGGCAGCATTTAAAACACAGGAGTTGAATCTCTTATCACTGCCAAAGTAAATAACAGCTCTTTTACAGGGAGCAGACGATGCTGCAGACAACAACTCAATCTGAGTCATATAGGCTATCATAATACAACATGTGACCATAAAAAGTGAGCAGCTGAAAAGTGGATCACAATGTGGACATATTTTCTTTATTTGATTAATAAAAGAGAGAAGGCTTCAGGTTTGGGACTACTTTTCCATCCAACATTTCTCTGACAGAGGAGCAACGTCACATTTAAATTTAGCTGTGATGAGGTTTTAAAGCCTTTGAACCTTTTCTGGATTCTGAACTTGTCAGACTGGTAATATGTTGATAATATGTGAGCCTTTGGTTCATTTAGTGAAGCCTGGTTCCCCCACACAGCTGCTTTCTCTTGTTGCCTAATGAGGCCTCTGGTCAGGACTGTGTGGATGTGTACAGAGCGAGCTCTATCAACACCGCCTGACTCTCCTGTTGATACGTCTGTTAAGGCCATACAGTTCACATCTTTAGGATTATTTAACCCTCCTATAATCTGTAGGAAAAAAATGACATACAATATGTTACAGGTCAAATTGACCCCACTGTTATACACTCACAAACAGGCAAATAATCAGTTTAAATTAGTAGCCTAACCTTTTATTATGGTTTGTCAGAGAATCCAGAAAGAAGAAATATGAGGTCACTGGACATATTAGGCTAAACTATTTTTAACAACTATTTGATAAATGACCAAATGAATTAATCATGCTTTTTTTATAATCGATTGTAAGCCTGTTCTATAATTTGTATCTTTCTATTTTTAAAGACTATTTTTGGGGCATTTTAGGCCTTTATTTGTGACAGGACGGCTCAGACATTAAAGGGGAGAGAGATGGGGAATGACATGCAGCAAAGGGCTGCCGGTCTGCGGCCACTGCGTCGTGGACTGAGCCTCCATTGGGTGCGCGCTCTACCAGGTGAGCTACCCAGGCGCCAATAAAATTTGTATCTTAAACTTTTAACTTCAAAGTAACTTGTAGCCCTTAGCTGTCAAATAGATATAGTGAAGTAAAGAGTATAATATTTGCCCCTGAGATGTAGTGGATTAGAGTATCAGTTTAAAAATAGAAATACTCGAGTAGAGTAAAAATACCTCAAACTCAAAGCCTACTTCAGTACAGTTGTTGAGCAAATGTAGCCTGCTTTCCCCCACTGCACACAGAACAATCATGACAACAGACAGAAGCACAGCGACAGAGCTGCACTGTGATGCTGTGTGTCTGTTAGACATGGAGACATGGTCACTATATTTCTTTGTTTATTTAGTTGCTTGTTTGTTGAAGGAGACAGCTGAAATGACAAATATGAATGGAAACAGAATGAATTGGTGTGATGATGTCATTGCTCCTCTCGTCCAGCTGGAGGCGGTGGAGGACAAACAAACACAACTGGTTTCTGGAGGTTTCCATGGGAACAAGGACATAAAGAAGCTGCTGTAACGTTGTTGTTGAGCGTGTGTGTTATCCCAGCTGTGTGTAGAACAGTAGAAAGAGTGTAAAAAGACTGGGTCCCGCTGTATTACTCAGGGTGCACTACAGCGTCTATTCACAGGCGCGATCCCACTACTGAGCGGCACGGGGGTTTTGGCCTGCTCCGTCTCCGACCTGGGCCGGTGCACCCCTCCTTAGACGACCTGGTGGTCCCGGGCTCCCCCAGGAGCACCATATCGATACCGAACTTAGTGCGGACACCCGATCGACATAGTCCGCTGCAGCTCAGAGCTCCTGAGTTCAAACGATCCTCCAGCCTCAGCCTCCCGGTAACTTGGATTACAGGCGTGCGCCACCGCACCCGGCAAGAGATCTCTTCATTCATAGAGGTTTTGGGATTTACAAATGTGACGTCATCAGGGAGCACGCTCCAGCAGCATCTAGTGATGAAAATAAAACGTGCAGCTGCAGAGTTAAAGGCTGATCAGCATCTGTAAAACTCCCTCACTGATCAAAGTTAAAGTTAGGCCTACATCAGTAATGCTTGTAAACACAGGGGGAACTTCATATGTTGTACTCTGATAGGCTAAGTGTGGAAAATGACCAGTTCATCTCACAAAACATTAATATCTGCAATCTATTGGCTGGCCTCTATGGAAGGTGAATCGATGGACACAACTAGAGATTGTCTACCCTGGCTTCTCTGGTACCTCTCCAACTTCTGGGAACCATGGATGTCTTCTTTGTGTGCAAATATTGATGGAACATAATCTGGGTGACATAGGTCCACTGATGGTGCACCTAAAATAAAACAAGTGACAGAAACAGTTAGTGTTGACAATACTGTACATTGCTGAGCATCATACATTCCTGGCATAATCCATATGGTTTTTTTTTTTTTTTTTTTTAGAATTTATTTTTAATTTCTGTGGGTCACCATAATCCGGTTCCAGGAAATACATTAAACAAGGCAAAACAACAAATAAAAAAATAAAAAAATAAATCAATAAAAATAGATTTCAAAATGTCATCAAAAAAGTTTCATCAAAATTTCATCTCTATTTTTTATATAGTATACTTCCCTCAATTCTTATTGATTTTATCAACCCACCCCCACCCAGATCACACCCACCCGAATCACTCACACCCACTCACCCAGATCTCTCACCCCCCAAACCACACCCACACACATAAAATAAATTAACGGGGTTCTAAAGACAGTTTCCATAGGGCATCATAAATTTGTCTCCACTGGCTATCAAATTGTTTCTTTTTATTTTTGTCCTCTGACATTGATCTTTCAATACTCAGATAATACTTCATTAGGGCCTTCCAATTCTCTATTGAATATGCTTCCTTATTTTTCCAGTTTTGCAAGATCAATTTTTTAAAGATAAGAGAGGAAAAAAGTATCTGCCAACTAGTTGGATATCTTATTCCCTCTATATCTTGAAAAATACATATTTTTGGGGAAAATATCATTTCTCTATTAGTATACTTAGATAACCAAATCACTATACCCTCCCAAGTCTTCTTTATACCTTTGCAGTACCAAAAGGCATGCATAAGGGAGTCACCATATGAATTACATTTTAGACATATATCTGATGATGTATTATCAAACTTGTTTATTTTATCTCTAGTGTAATATATTCTTGTCATTATCTTAAACTGTATTAGACACAGATTTTTGTTAGTACTTAATTTGTACGTTAGTGACAAACTTTCTTTCCATTTTCCTTTAACGTCAACCCCTAGGTCTTCTGTCCATTTATTGTATATACTTTGTAATAATGTATCACTATTTTCCATGCTTATCAGTAAATTGTACATAGAGCCGATCAGCCTCCGTTTTTTTTTGTTTATTTGGTTAAAATTTTAGACATTTCAGGGCTGATATTCTTTTCCAAGTCAAAATTACAGATACTCCAGTTTTTCAGTTGCATATACCTAAATAATTCTGTATCTTTTAGATTATATTTGCTTTTTAATTCACCGAAAGGTGCAACAATATCATGATTTATGACATCTGACAACTGCTTTATTCCACCTTTTATCCATGTTTCCCAGTAAAGTTGCGTACTCTGTATATTTATTGAGGGATTGCTCCAAATAGGTATATGCCTGGGAAGCCCCATTTCTTGGTGAAGAATGTTTTTTATTTTATTCCAGGCCTTTAATGTACTATTAATAACAAAATTTGTTGATTTGATGTTGCCCTTAGAAAAAAGCGCCAACAGTAAACTGTTGCACTGTAATTGATTGTTTTCTATATCTATCCATGGATCTTCGTTTGTTTAATTTATTACGCGATCAATATAAAATGACTGAGCTGCTACATGATACAACTCTAAGTTAAGGAGATTTAAACCCCTTTCTGCTCTTGAGTGATACAAAAGTTTCCTTTCCAATCTAGATGCTTTATTTGACCAAATGAACAAAGAGATTATTGAATCTACCTCTTTAAAAAACAGTTTTAGGAGGCATTATGGGAATAGTTTGAAATTTTAATAAGAATTTCGGTAGCCACATCATCTTAAAGAGGTTTACTCTTCCTATTAAATTAATCTTCAAGTCTCACTGCCTAACATCCTTCTTAAAGTCTTTCACAAGTGGAAGAAAGTTATCCTTACAACTGGGTCTTATCATGGCTAATATAAGTTCCAAGGTATTTTATATATTTTTTTCTGTATTCGAAATTGTGTGAAATTCTCCAAGTCCTTTTTGCAAGAGTCTATTGCCAACAACTCCGTTTTTGCAATATTCATTTTGTAACCTAAGATCCTTGAAAAGGTTGTAATTATTTCCATAACATGTGGAACTGAGGTGACCGCATTACTTAAGTAAAGTAATAAATCATCTGCGAATAGGCTCAATTTAAACTGTTTTTTTCCAATCTCGATACCTCCTATCTCTTTTGTCTCTCTAATTTTTTGAGCCAAGGGTTCAATTGCTAATGCAAACAATGATGGTGAGAGAGGGCATCCTTGGGCAGTTCCTCTAGTTAATAAGAAAGGTTTTGATAGAATTCCGTTTGTATATACATATGCTTTAGGAGACTTAAACAGGGTTCCAATCATATTCATAAAATGTAATGGAAAATTGTATACCTCTAAAACTTTAAACAAATAGGACCATTCCAGTCTATCAAAAGCCTTTTCCGCATCAACTGTCATTAATGTTAAATCTATTTGGTGTTTCTTTGCATATTGTGTAAGGGAGATACAAGTTCTGGTATTAGTTCTTAAATCCCTATGCTGTATAAAACCAGCTTGGTCGTAATGAATTAAACTTGGTAAAATTTGTACCAGTCTATTATTCCAAATTTTGGTTATGATCTTCTTGTCACTATTATTTTTTGGCACCAAGTTAACCACTTCTGTAAATAGGGAATCAATCTTAGCCCAGAATGTGGTGTAAAATTCTATAGGAAAACCATCCATTCCTGGAGCTTTTTTAGGGGAAAAGTTTTTAATAGCAGATTGTATTTCTATGTTGGTTATATCCTTGCTAAGATCTTCAATTTGCTCAGGAGAAAGACTTTTTAGGTTAATTGATTTTAAGTAAGGAAGAGGGTCCTGGTCTTTTATTTCTGAAGTACATAATTCTTCAGAAAATTCAGTATTTATGGCCTGATTATTTGTGTGGATTTTGTTTGAGTTTAAATCTCTTAAAACTATAGGTTTCCTTTTCAAAACTTTCTTTATTAAAGAGGTCAAATACTTTCCTTTTATTTATTGGCAGCTATATCATTTATTCTGTTACAATTATGCTTAAAGTCCTCTGCTTTCTTAAATAACAGTCTGTCCAGTTTTAATTTGGCTTCTTGTAGTTTTTTATAATTACTGCTATTTGTTTGAGTGTTATGTGCTCTCTGGAATAAATTCCACTTTCTTTTTTGATGCATATCCGATCATAACTCCTCTTAGATATGCCTTAAAAGTATCCCAAACTATGTTAATACCCGGTCTGTCCTGGGGATCCCGGCTTTTCACATTTGTTTCTATAAATAGATCTATATGGTTATTGACATATTCCAGAAAGTCAGTATCCATTAGATATTTCCTATTCATTCTCCAGATCCTGGGAGACATTATGTTTTCTTTTGGTGACAACATGCATGTCACTGTAGCATGATCAGAAATTACATTATCGTTGATTTTACTCATTACAACTCTATCTAATTCACTCCCTGATATAAACAAATAATCAATTTGACTGCGCATGTGAACAATATGTATAATCTGTTATATTAGGGTGTATGGCCCTCCATACATCCTGAAGGTCATTAGAAATTGAGGAGTTAATTTGGTGGATTTACCTTTCTGGTTGTTGTTGAGCTGTCTTTTGAACTAAAGATATTATTCAAATCTCCCCCACGTATAATGACCCCTGTCGGTGCACGATCTAAGACTGTCTGTATCTTCCTTAGAAAAGACATATCAGATATAGGAGGTTTATAGACATTTATAAGAGTAAAAATCTCTCCAAACAATTCACACCTAACTACTAAGTACCTGCCATATTTATCTGGATGTTGTGAAATTAGTTTGAAAGATAACCTTTTATTTTTTTAAATGCCCACCCCTCTGCTCCTAGATGTAAGTGTTGCTTCAAAGGCTTCTCCTACCCATTGTCTCTTAAGGTATTCTATCTGTCCGGTTTTAAAATGAAGCTCCTGAAGAAAGACAATGTCAGAAGACAATTTCCCTAAATGGTATAGGACCTTGTGCTTTTTAGTTCCTTCCTGTAACCCGTTTACATTCCAGGTCACAATTTGTATTGTATTCGGAAGGTTTTGTACATTGCTTTTAAATTACTGTAACTTTAGGTTATTTATTTGTATAGCGTATATTGATGGACAAACAATGTTGCTCTTATGTTTTGGGTAATCTTTCTTAGGTTACCACAACAGAAAATACTCGGGTAATGTAACGCTGTCAAGTAATTGGAAACGGGTGTCACAATACTAGTCAAAATGTAGCTAAAGCTGTCAACTAACGTTACAACACTGGCACCGTAGCATTGATCTAACGTTACAGTTTAGCTAGGTAGCTACAATCAATTTAGTGAAGTAATTTAGAACTATTGCAGTTTTTTTTACTGGCAGCTAGCTATAACTTAACATGAGTTTGTTAGCTGAAACGAAGTCCTTGAACTATTGCCTGGCTGCCAAGCCTCTCTCTTCGCACAGTGGTGATCCATGCTCGCCGTCTCCCCTCTTCTTTAGGAAACCGAAACATTTTTATTTTGGAGATTGCGTTTGTTAACGTTAATGGCTATACTGTGTCTCTATTTCTTCTTTCAGGGATTGCTGCGCAGCATTTAAGGTTGCAGAATCTTACACAGGAGAGCAGATGAACTGGGATGCTTGGACAACTACTAATGGACTGGACTTGTTCCACTGTTTGAGACAGTTCCTCCGTGAGTGTGTGTCAGAGCATCATCCCCTGTACAATTCCTTTGCTCAGTTCCTGTCGGCAGCCTTTTCAGTTGTGGATCAGGAAGACCTGCAGAGGCTTAAAGAGGCATATGCCTTCTGTGGCATTCAGCCTGCCAACCCAACAAAGGCACACATTCGTGAGCACTCATTTCACTGGCAGAGACACTGGAGAGAAGTTTGGCTTAGGATACGTTGAGCCTGGTTGCCGCCCAGTTCCTCTAGACTGGGATAAGCACAGGAGCAAGACAGACTTAACACCTGCCCTGAATCCCCCTCCTCAAAGCAGCCCACCCGCTGCCCAGGCTGAGCTTCCTCAGTCATCTTCCAGCTCACCAGCCAAGCTGTTTCAGTTTGCTGCATGCCCTCCTGCTGTTAAACCAGATGTGACTCCAAGTTCAACTCCTGAGCCTCAGACAGAGCCTGGTAAACATTTGACACTTGACAAAGTGGTGGACAAAACTTCTGTATCAGTAGCAGTGCCTAGGTTTCAATCATATTAATAGCCTTTATAAATGAGTTAACATCTTTCTTTTCTTAGAGAGGAGACAATATGAGAACTTTATGTCCTTTGTTATTGAATAGACTTTTACATAAACATAATTATCCATCAGCCATTTTCTAAACAAACTTAACTGGAAAGTGAGTTTTCACCCATACAAGTGTATGAATTGTTTTGTGGTTTGTTTGTCTTATCTTTTTTTGGGCCAGAATGACTTATTGTACTCTGTCTTTTGTTGTTATAGAAACCAGAAGTCCGCTCTCTCTCCCCTTGCTTTCCTCACCATCTGGTGCTCGCACTGGACCTGTGAAGACAGGTGGGAGGGTGTTTGTGTTGGACCACAAGCGCTGGCCAACCCCTATGAAAAAGGCTATTGACGACCTGCTTAATAAACACCGTGGCCAGAAGGACATGCTCAAGCTTGTAGACCAGGACTATGCTGGTCTAGTTCACAACTCCTGTAAAGACCCAAACAGCATGCTCCACCCAACAACCAAACTACATATTGCACAGTATTTAAAGCACCTCAGCAAACTGTTAAACACCAGCTCCTCTTTAAACACCAGCCCGGAAAAACTGCAAGAGAGGCAGGAACTCTGGCACTCTCTGACCAAGGGGAGTACGACTACCAGTGTGCCAGTTGTTACCATGCCTCCTGCAGTTGTTAATCCACCACCAGCAGTGCAGACCCTGGCCACACCTCTAACTCAAGACTCTATTAAGAAAATAGTTAAAAACGATGTTTAGTGTGTATATACTGTATATTTTGCCCATTTCATATTTATTTTACATATTTTATTTTGTGTATGTGTGACCTTGCACTATGGGGCTTGGTGTGTTTAAACTGTCATTGTTGTATTTAATAAACAAGACATTACATTAACCAATATTTACATGTCTCATTAATAAGTGCATAACATTAAGAGAACAGTAAAATATTTATAATTGAATGCAAAGGTTTTAAGAAATTGTAATGTTACACATACTAAGAAAACTGTAATATAAGGGAAGTCAAGTATTAGATACAACAGTGTCATATATTTTTAGTATATATAGTATTTTAGTGTTTAGTAATATATATATATATATATATATATATATATATATATATATATATATATATATATATATATATATAGTTCTTTTTGTTTAAGGTATTTACTTGACTAAGATTAAAAACATACTAATAAATACCTATTTATCTTTAATAATGCATCGCCCCAACTGGGATTGGAATTTGCGTCCATATAATAATTATTAAATATGCAGGAAAAAAACGCAGCTTGTTCAGCACCTTGGACAGCGTTAATAATGCCGCAACTTCATTGGCTGTCACTGGCTTGCACCTAGGCGTCGGGTCTTGTAGAGACAAAGTCAGACAACTGTAAGTCTCCCAACAGACAGCAGATAATTAATCTAGGTAGCCTATTATCTGCATTGTGCCAAATGCCAAAAGAGTATTATGTTAAAGCTTAAAAAAACTACGAAGTACGCAATTTTAAAACGTAAACAGCTTGAAGGATTTGAGACTCGAGCTTCCAGAAGTAGCTCCATACAGCCACGAAAGCCGAGGTTAGGGGAGACAGAGCGAGGTAGTATGAAATTCTACAACGCTTTATCAACGCCCACCTCAGAAGCTCCAACTTCCAGCTCCAGACTGTCGCAGCCACACCGCCACCTACAGGTAACGTTGTAGAATCGAGCTGTATTTAAAGGCCTCCAATATCTCACTTGTTTCACTGAGGGTGCATATTTGTTTATTTCTTTTCATTCCTATGTAGGACATACTCTGTGTTCATTCTCATGTCGGACACACTCTCTCTATCTCATAATCACTGCAGACACTGAGTTCAGATTTTAAATTGCTTTAGTTTTGAAATTATTGGCTTTGATTTGGCTGAGGATGCCCATTGGAATTGTGGGTAACGCCTGATAAATGCCATGTAAAATGAATGACGCTCGGAGTTGTCATGGTGATGCGTCTGGCTCAAAGTTAACTTCTGGTCCAGCTGCGTTTGTTTACTAGGTTTTACCGGCGAATATGGCACCGACTACAAACGCAGTGAAAGTGAGACTGATGAGTAGATTGAAGTTGGGTCCGGGTTGTTGCGCTGTTGGGTGCAACCTGACCTCAGGAACAAACGCAATCTCCAAAATAAAAATGTTTCGGTTTCCTAAAGGATCACCACTGTGCGAAGAGAGAGGCTTGGCAGCCAGGCAATAGTTCAAGGACTTCGTTTCAGCTAACAAACTCATGTTAAGTTATAGCTAGCTGCCAGTAAAAAAAATTACTTCACTAAATTGATTGTAGCTACCTAGCTAAACTGTAACGTTAGATCAATGCTACGGTGCCAGTGTTGTAACGTTAGTTGACCGCTTTAGCTACATTTTCACTAGTATTGTGACACCCGTTTCCAATTACTTGACAGCGTTACATTACCCGAGTATTTTCTGTTGTGGTAACCTAAGAAAGATTACCCAAAACATAAGAGCAACATTGTTTTTCCATCAATATACGCTATACAAATAAATAACCTAAAGTTACAGTAATTTAATTGCTCCAGTATGCTGCCCTCTAGACCCAGTTTGTGTCTCATGTGATCATGGTTTAATCATAAAAAGAGTGCACTTTTTACACAGGAATGAACATGTACACAGGGATGTACAGTACATGTAACATATATGGATTTTTTTTTTTCCTCAGTTTTTCTCATCTGAATAGGAGCTCTGCTCTCTCTCTCTCTCTCTCTCTCTCTCTCTCTCTCTCTCTTCTCATCCATGTAGAGGTGTGTGTGTGGAGTGATGGTGGTGTTCTGTGTTGGGATGGGGGAAGCGAGAGACGGCTTGGCCCTGTGTGTGTGTGTGTGTGTGTCTGTGTGTGTGTGTGTGTGTGTATGTGTAAGTGTAAATGTAGGTGGGAAAAATACTTAATGAGTGGGTGGGGGGCTGGGGAGGGAGGGAGGGGGGTTAGGGCTGGGGGGAAGCCCGAGGGTGGAGTTAGGGATGGGGGGAATATTTGTTTGTATAAAACCAATGGGCTATTGTATAAGTAAGGGAACTTTAAGTCCATACAGATGTACACCTTTTTGATTTGGGACAGTGTGTGTTGAATGTATTTCTGTTCAATTAAGGTTCCAAGGAAGGAAAAAAAGTTGAGAGTTAGAGTTTTTACTCTTATAAATGTCTATAAACCTCCTATATCTGATATGTCTTTTCTACGCAAGATACAGACAGTCTTAGATTGTGCACCGACAGGGGTCATTATACGTGGGGGAGATTTGAATAATATCTTTAGTTCAAAAGACAGCTCAACAGCAACCAGAAAGGTAAATCCACCAAATAAACTCCTCAATTTCTTATTTACTAATGACCTTCAGGATGTATGGAGGGCCATACACCCTAATATAACAGATTATACATATTGTTTACATGCGCAGAATAGTTATAGTCAAATTGATTATTTGCTTATATCAGGGAGTGAATTAGATAGAGTTGTAACGAGTAAAATCAACGATAATGTAATTTCTGATCATGCTACAGTGACATGCATGTTGTCACCAAAAGAAAACATAATGTCTCCCAGGATCTGGAGAATGAATATGAAATATCTAATGGATACTGACTTTCTGGAATATGTCAATAACCATATAGATCTATTTATAGAAACAAATGTGAAAAGCGGGGATCCCCAGGACAGACCGGGTATTAACATAATTTGGGATACTTTTAAGGCATATCTAAGAGGAGTTATGATTGGATACGCATCAAAAAAGAAAGCGGAATTTGAAAGGGAATTAGATAAAGTGAGAGAAGAGATACAATTATTCCAGAGAGCACATAAGACTCAAACAAATAGCAGTAATTATAAAAAACTACAAGAAGCCAAATTAAAACTGGACAGACTGTTATTTAAGAAAGCAGAGGACTTTAAGCATAATTGTAACAGAATAAATGATATAGCTGCCAATAAATCAGGAAAGCATTTTACCTCTTTAATAAAGAAAGTTTTGAAAAGGAAACCTATAGTTTTAAGAGATGTAAACTCAAACAAAATCCACACAAATAATCAGGCCATAAATAATGAATTTAGATCATTTTCTGAAGAATTATATACTTCAGAAATAAAAGACCAGGACCCTCTTCCTTTCTTAAAATCAATTAACCTAAAAAGTCTTTCTCCTGAGCAAATTGAAGATCTTAGCAAGGATATAATCAACATAGAAATACAATCTGCTATTAAAAACTTTTCCCCTAAAAAAGCTCCAGGAATGGATGATTTTCCTATAGAATTTTACACCACATTCTGGGCTAAGATTGATTCCCTATTTACAGAAGTGGTTAACTTGGTGCAAAAAAATAATAGTCTTCCTGAAACAATGTACCAAGCGATTATATCTGTTATACCAAAACCAGAGAAAACTTGTGAAGTACCCTCTGATTATAGGCCTATAAGCTTAATAAATTGTGACAAGAAGATCATAACCAAAATTTTGAATAATAGGCTGGTACAAATTTTACCAAGTTTAATTCATTACGACCAAGCTGGTTTTATACAGCATAGGGATTTAAGAACTAATACCAGAACGTGTATCTCCCTTACACAATATGCAAAGAAACACCAAATAGATTTAACATTAATGGCAGTTGATGCGGAAAAGGCTTTTGATAGACTGGAATGGTCCTATTTGTTTAAAGTTTTAGAGGTATACAATTTTCCATTAAATTTTATGAATATGATTGGAACCCTGTATAAGTCTCCTAAAGCATATACAAATGGAATTCTATCAAAACCTTTCTTATTAACTAGAGGAACTGCCCAAGGATGCCCTCTCTCACCATTATTGTTTGCATTAGCAATTGAACCCTTGGCTCAAAAAATTAGAGAGACAAAAGAGATAGGAGGTATCGAGATTGGAAAAAAACGGTTTAAATTGAGCCTATTCGCAGATGATTTATTACTTTACTTAAGTAATGCGGTCACCTCAGTTCCACATGTTATGGAAATAATTACAACCTTTTCAAGGATCTTAGGTTACAAGATGAATATTGCAAAAACGGAGTTGTTGGCAATAGACTCTTGCAAAAAGGACTTGGAGAATTTCACACAATTTCGAATACAGAAAAAAATATATAAAATACCTTGGAACTTATATTAGCCATGATAAGACCCAGTTGTAAGGATAACTTTCTTCCACTTGTGAAAGACTTTAAGAAGGATGTTAGGCAGTGAGACTTGAAGATTAATTTAATAGGAAGAGTAAACCTCTTTAAGATGATGTGGCTACTGAAATTCTTATTTAAATTTCAAACTATTCCCATAATGCCTCCTAAAACTTTTTTTAAAGAGGTAAACTCAATAATCTCTTTGTTCATTTGGTCAAATAAAGCATCTAGATTGAAAAGGAAACTTTTGTATCACTCAAGAGCAGAAGGGGGTTTAAATCTCCTTAACTTAGAGTTGTATCATGTAGCAGCTCAGTCATTTTATATTGATCGCATAATAAATAAAACAAACGAAGATCCATGGATAGATATAGAAAACAATCAAGTGCAACAGTTTACTGTTGGCACTTTTTTCTAAGGGCAACATCAAATCAACAAATTTTGTTATTAATAGTACATTAAAGGCCTGGAATAAAATACAAAAAATTCTTCATCAAGAAATGGGGCTTCCCAGGCATATACCTATTTGGAGCAATCCCTCAATAAATATACAGAGTACGCAACTTTACTGGGAAACATGGATACAAGGTGGAATAAAGCAGTTGTCAGATGTCATAAATCATGATATTGTTGCACCTTTCGGTGAATTAAAAAGCAAATATAATCCAAAAGATACAGAATTATTTAGGTATATGCAACTGAAAAACTGGAGTATCTGTAATTTTGACTTGGAAAAGAATATCAGCCCTGAAATGTTTAAAATTTTAACCAAATAAACAAGAAAAAGGAGGCTGATCGGCTCTATGTACAATTTACTGATAAGCATGGAAAATAGTGATACATTATTACAAAGTATATACAATAAATGGACAGAAGACCTAGGGGTTGACGTTAAAGGAAAATGGAAAGAAAGTTTGTCACTAACGTACAAATTAACTCCTAACGAAAATCTGTGTCTAATACAGTTTAAGATAATGACAAGAATATATTACACTAGAGATAAAATAAACAAGTTTGATAATACATCATCAGATATATGTCTAAAATGTATTTCATATGGTGACTCCCTTATGCATGACTTTTGGTACTGCAAAGGTATAAAGAAGACTTGGGAGGGTAGTGATTTGGTTATCTAAGTATACTAATAGAGAAATGATATTCTCCCCAAAAATATGTATTTTTCAAGATATAGAGGGAATAAGATATCCAACTAGTTGGCAGATACTTTTTTCCTCTCTTATCTTTAAAAAATTGATCTTGCAAAACTGGAAAAATAAGGAAGCACCTTCAATAGAGAATTGGAAGGCCCTAATGAAGTATTATCTGAGTATTGAAAGATCAATGTAAGAGGACAAAAATAAAAAGAAACAATTTGATAGCCAGTGGAGACAAATTTATGATGCCCTCTAGAAACTGTCTTTAGAACCCCGTTAATTTATTTTATGTGTGTGGGTGTGGTTTGGGGGGTGAGAGATCTGGGTGAGTGGGTGTGAGTGATTCGGGTGGGTGTGATCTGGGTGGGGGTGGGTCGATAAAATCAATAAGAATTGAGGGAAGTATACTATATAAAAAATAGAGATGAAATTTTGATGAAACTTTTTTGATGACATTTTGAAATCTATTTTTATTGATTTATTTATTTATTTTTTAATTTGTTGTTTTGCCTTGTTTGATGTATTTCCTGGAACCGGTGACCCACAGAAATTAAAACTAAATTTTGGTCATTTCCCACACGTAGCCTATCAGAGTACAACATATGAAGTTCCTCCTGTGTTTACAAGCATTACTGATGTAGGCCTAACTTCAACTTTGATCAGTGAGGAGTTTTACAGATGCTGATCAGCCTTTAACTCTGCAGCTGCACGTTTTATTTTCATCACTAGATGCTGCTGGAGCATTCTCCCTGATGACGTCACATTTGTAAATCCCAAAACCTCTATGAATGAAGCGATTACTTGCCGGGTGCGGTGGCGCGCGCCTGTAATCCAAGTTACCGGGAGGCTGAGGCTGGAGGATCGTTTGAGCTCAGGAGCTCTGAGCTGCAGCGGACTATGTCGATCGGGTGTCCGCACTAAGTTCGGTATCGATATGGTGCTCCTGGGGGAGCCCGGGACCACCAGGTCGTCTAAGGAGGGGTGCACCGGCCCAGGTCGGAGACGGAGCAGGCCAAAACCCCCGTGCCGCTCAGTAGTGGGATCGCACCTGTGAATAGACGCTGTAGTGCAGCCTGAGTAATACAGCGGGACCCAGTCTTTTTACACTCTTTCTACTGTTCTACACACAGCTGGGATAACACACACGCTCAACAACAACGTTACACTGTGTTACAGCAGCTTCTTTATTTCCTTGTTCCCATGGAAACCTCCACAAACCACTTGTGTTTGTTTGTCCTCCACCGCCTCCAGCTGTGAACTGTATGGCCTTAACAGACGTATCAACAGGAGAGTCAGGCGGTGTTGATAGAGCTCGCTCTGTACACATCCACACAGACCTGACCAGAGGCCTCATTAGGCAACAAGAGAAAGCAGCTGTGTGGGGGAACCAGGCTTCACTAAATGAACCAAAGGCTCACATATTATCAACATATTACCAGTCTGACAAGTTCAGAATCCAGAAAAGGTTCAAAGGCTTTAAAACCTCATCACAGCTAAATTTAAATGTGACGCTGCTCCTCTGTCAGAGAAATGTTGGAGGGAAAAGTAGGCTAGTCCCAAACCTGAAGCCTTCTCTCTTTTATTAATCAAATGAAGAAAATGTGTCCACATTGTGATCCACTTTTCAGCTGCTCACTTTTTATGGTCACATGTTGTATTATGATAGCCTATATGACTCAGATTGAGTTGTTGTCTGCAGCATCGTCTGCTCCCTGTAAAAGAGCTGTTATTTACTTTGGCAGTGATAAGAGATTCAACTCCTGTGTTTTAAATGCTGCCTGCAGTTGCTCTTTGGTTTACATTTACATTTCAATCACAGATTTTGAATATAAGTTACTGAATCATGCAACCTGCTGACATGATAAAGAACATGAATGCAAGACAACAGAAAAGCAGACTCATAGACATATAGCCTGTACGCTTTTTAAAGATAAAGTAGGCCTATTGATCTTTATTGAAAGGTTTTATCAGTGAGGAGTTTTACAGATGCTGATCAGCCTTTAACTCTGCAGCTGCACCTTTTATTTTCGTCACTACATGCCACCAAGGGGGTAAGCTTCGCTTCAGAACTCGAGCCATCATGGCGCCATTTTGTTGCTAACTGGCCATCACCTCCTGTTAGCATTCCGCTGACCACCATTTTTTTTATAAAAAAATAAGCTAACGATTGTGTCATAACCAAGTGACTTACTGTCGCATAGTAGAGGAATTACCGTATAGTACAGGAGAAGCTCGCAGGCAGTTTCGACTTACATGAGATGTTTAGGTTTAATTACTAATGTTAACTAGCATGTTAGTGATCAATAATTAGCATGTGCCCATGTTATCTCCTTACATACACCTACAGTCTCCGTATCTGTAAGATTGGGAATGATTGAGATTTCTCTTGGCACAGCTACCAGAAGACTTACAACTTTCAGACACGTTGCTCACGTCACATTCTCTCAGTTGGAGGCTGCGCAGTAAAGCTGGCCATCACCGGAAAAGTGCTTCTAATAGCCTTCACTGGTCTCCGTCCAGAGCAACGGGGTCTATTGGTCCATTATATACTGTCTATGCATGCCGCTGGAGCGTGCTCCCTGATGACGTCACCTTTGTAAATCCCAAAACCTCTATGAATGAAGAGCTCAGTCGCCGGGTGCGGTGGCGCGCGCCTGTAATCCAAGTTACCGGGAGGCTGAGGCTGGCGAATCGTTTGAGCTCAGGAGCTCTGAGCTGCAGCGGACTATGCCGATCGGGTGTCCGCACTAAGTTCGGTATCGATATGGTCCTCCTGGGGGAGCCCGGGACCACCAGGTCGTCTAAGGAGGGGTGCACCGGCCCAGGTCGGAGACGGAGCAGGCCAAAACCCCCGTGCCGCTCAGTAGTGGGATCGCGCCTGTGAATAGACGCTGTAGTGCAGCCTGAGTAATACAGCGGGACCCAGTCTTTTTACACTCTTTCTACTGTTCTACACACAGCTGGGATAACACACACGCTCAACAACAACGTTACACTATTTTACAGCAGCTTCTTTATTTCCTTGTTCCCATGGAAACCTCCACAAACCACTTGTGTTTGTTTGTCCTCCATCGCCTCCAGCTGGACGAGAGGAGCAGTGACATCATCACATCAATTCATTCTCCGCTTTTCTTAGACTCATGTTTCCATTTACCTTTCTCATTTCTGTTTCTGTCTCATTCAACGGACAAAGCAACTAAATAAAATAAATAATATTGTGATCATGTCTCCATGTCTAGCACAGCAAAGACAGTGCTGCACTGTGATGCTGTGTGTCTGTTAGACATGGAGACAATATTATTTTGAAAGCAACTAGGCCTACAGTATTAGCCTTTATTTGTTCAACTACTATAGCCTACTTAAGTACGATTTTAATGTTATTTGTATTACGATTTGTATAGGCCTACTGTAGGCCTAATCCGTTATATCTCAGGGGCAAATGTTGTAGACCTACCTTTTCCTTCACTAGCCTATCTATTAGACAGCTTGGCTATAGGAATCCACATCAATAAATCCACTGAACCACTCGTAGAAAAGGTATATCCGTTTACTCGGTTAGCGACGTAAACATCTGATAATTAAGCTAGGTAGCCTATTATCTGCATTATGCCAAATGTAATTAAAAGAGTATTAAAGATTAAAAAAACTACGAAGCATTGAGCAATTTAAAAACGTAAGCAGCTTGGCGAATGTGAAACTCGAGCTTCCAGAGGTAGCTCCATATAGCCACGAAAGCCGGGGTCAGGGGAGACAGAGCGAGGTAGTATGAATTTCTACAACGCTTTATCAACGCCCACCTCAGAAGCTCCAACTTCCAGCTCCAGATTGTCGCAGCCACACCGCCACCTACGTTTATTACAATGGAATCGAGCTGTATTTAAAGGCCTCCAATGTCTCACCTGTTTCACTGAGGGTGCATATTAGTTTTTTTCTTTTCATTTCCATGTAGGACACACTCTCTGTTCATTCTCATGTCGGACACACTCTCTCTATCTCATAGTCACTGCAGACACTGAGTTCAGAATTTAAATTGTTTTAAATTGTTAATAATTTTGAAATTATTGCCGTTGATTTGTCTGACGATGCCCATTGGAATTGTGGGTAACGCCTGATACGTGCCATGTAAAAATGAATGTATGCGAATTCTCATGACTCATCCATAAAATGGGAACTTTAATCAGGTATATGGTCATGGTGAGTTGGGCTCTAAAGCTAAATCACATTTCCTCTAGCCACGGCTGCCACTGTAGTACTTTCTCAGTTATTTTGTCTGCTGAAAATACGAGCCCATTAGACTTACTGTTACTGCTCTACACACAGCTGGGATAACACACACGCTCAACAACAACGTTACACTATGTTACAGCAGTTTCTTTATTTCCTTGTTCCCATGGAAACCTCCACAAACCGCTTGTGTTTGTTTGTCCTTCATCGCCTCCAGCTGGACGAGAGGAGCAATCACATCATCACACCAATTCATTCTCCGCTTTTCTTAGACTCATGTTTCCATTTACCTTTCTCATTTCTGTTGTCTCATTCAACGGACAAAGCAACTAAATAAACTAAATAATATTGTGATCATGTCTCCATGTCTAACAGACACACAGCATCACAGTGCAGCTCTGTCTTTGCTGTGTTTCTGCTTGTTGTCATGATTGTCCTGTGTGCATTGTTGGAAAGCAACTACAGTAATAGCTTATATTTGCTCAACTACTGTAATTAGGCACGATTTTAATTTTATTTGTATTACGATTTTTATACTCTAATCTGTTATATCTCAGGGGCAAATGTATTTTACTTCACTATCTATTAGACAGCTTGACTATAGGCTACAATGTACTTTGAGATCCAATCCATCCAATCCACCTTTATTTATAAAGCACTTTAAAAACAACACTGTTGACCAAAGTGCTGAACAAAGTCTATGAATAAACAATAACATACAACAGAGGCACAACACAATATTAATAAAACAATAAAAATAAATACAGCAATACAAAACTCAAAGTCAACTCTCAAACTGAGTTAAAAGCCAAAGAAAATAAATGAGTTTTAAGACGAGATTTAAAAACACCAAGAGACTCAGTCAGTCTGATGTGTAAAGGCAGCTCATTCCAGAGTCTCGGAGCTGCCACGGCAAACGCACGGTCACCTCTGAATTTACGTTTGGTCTTGGGGACGACCAGTAGTGTCTGGTCAGCCGACCGGAGCAAACGAGAGGGGGTGTAGGGCACGAGCAGATTTGACAGGTACTGGGGCGCCAGGCCATGCAGGCATTTAAAAACAAATAACAAAATTTTAAAATCAGTGCGAAAGTGCACAGGGAGCCAGTGGAGTGATTGGAGGATGGGTGTAATATGGTCAAATTTTCTAGTTCCAGTTAAAAGACGAGCAGCTGCATTTTGGACTAGCTGTAATCGTGCCATATTAGATTTGCTAATACCAGTGTAAAGTGCATTGCAATAATCTAAACGAGTGGTGATAAAAGCATGGATTACAATTTCAAAATCCTGTCGAGATAGAACCGGTTTTACTTTGGCTAGTTGCCTAAACTGGAAGAAGCCGGTCTTCACCACTGATCCATTCTGCGCATCAAGTTTTAAATGACCGTCCAACTTGACACCCAGGTTTGTAACCACAAGAGATAAAGGTTTTACATACAAACTATAGGCCCAGATAATAGTCAGTTATTTAAAAATATAATGGATTCTTTCATTTGATCATTCATCAAATTGTTGTTAAACACATAGCCTAGTGTGTATCAAATTATCTTATATTTCTTCTTCCGGAATTGTCTAACAATTCATTATAAAATGTTACTAATTAGAACTGATTATTTGCTGATAGTTTGTGAGTTTCTGTCAACCATATACTGTAAAATAATATATAAACATAATGGATGTCATATATATTGCACATATGGGTACATGATTAATCTTCACTATCTTAATGAGGCACATATGACATACAATAGGTAAAGCCAATCAGCATGACTGGATTATTCTCTATTGTTATTCACTATTATTCACTATTATTCACTAAACCCACGCAAACATGGGGAGAACATACAAACTTGACACAGAAAGGCCCTGCCCTGACCGAGGATGGAACCAGAGCATTCCTTTTCTCTTCTTCTCAAAAATCACTTTTTACGAATTAAGAAATATCACAGTAACATTTCAAAGCAAAAATCAGTACATATGTTTTACAAGTTTGAGAAGTTATTTAATGAAATTGTTAATCCTGATGTTGACATGAAAGAGACATCCACACACACGCACAGGGAGAGAGTGATGTCATTGGATTATACACTCTACTCACAATTATATGTTGTAAGTAAGTAACTAAGTTAAGTTTATTTGTATAGCACCTTTCACAGATAAAAATCACAAAGTGCTTCACAATAAAATGCAATACAATAAAACAAATTAAAATACAAGAAAATTTAAATACAAATAGAAACATAACAAACAACCATAAAAAAACTCAACTAACTAAAAGCTTGAACAGCAGAGTATTTAATTGCTTTTTAAAAGATTCAACAGAATTCACACAACGTAGAGAGGGAGGCAAGACATTACACAGCCTAGGAGCCACTGCTTGGAGTGATCGGTCCCCTCTAGTTTTAAACTGAGTGCTACAGCCTCTGACCTAATGACCTCAGACTACGGGTGGGAGTATGAAGCTGTATCAAGTCAGAGATGTAGGGAGGAACTTGACCGTGCAGGGCTGTAAAAGTAAGGACGAGGATTTTAAATTGAATTCTATACTGGACTGGTAACCAGTGAAGTGCTGCTAAAACAGGCGTGATGTGTGCTCTTTTGTTAATGTGAGTTAAAAGCCTTGCAGCAGAGTTCTGAACAGCCTGGAGACGGTAATGCTCCAAACGTTACCCTACCTTTAGTTAGCAGCTGGATTTAACACGGTTAAAATGCTGACAGCTAACGTTAAACTGTGTAAAGTGTGACTGTGTTTCACCGTAGAAGACTCCAACACCGGGACCTAACAGTCTGCTCTGCAGCGCAGCACCTGTCGTTGTCAGAATTAGGCTAAACAACACAGACGATACATTAAGATGTGCATAACAATTATGTCCATACATTAATACCCCCAAAGTAAATATCTCCCACTTCGTTTTTTAGGTTGTCCCACTTCTTCTTGACCTGGGTGTGTGGGAGACCCTCCTCCGATCCCCTTCGTCTCCAAAATAAGCCTATCTGACTGAGGGGGGGATAAAAAGCAGATTACACAGCTATTAGGCCTACTTGTGAACATTAAACAATAGTGTAGCTTCTCACCGATATCCGTTCGCAGCGTTGTCCCTCCCCCTGGTAAACAGCTGCTTGCTGCCTACACGTAGATGTATGAACGTCTCCGTTTGTTCCTTAGTCCCTGTCAGAAAAGACGAGAAAGCTATTAGTATAACGCTGTGGATGGTATAATGTTAACGTTACATTAGTTTGATGTAGCATCCTCGAAATTCTGGCTTCGAAGAATCCTTCCTTGACATTGATAAACACCTAGTGTCTTATGAATCCTGAAAAGTCTAAAGAGTTTAAAATTAGGGCATCCTAACTTGCCTAAGTAATTACTTTGCAGAAGATGAAAAGAACAGGATTCATAATAGGTTACAGTTTTTTACAACTACTTACACACAAAATCTTTACATGTCAACCGATTTTTGAAACCTCTCATTTAAAGAGCAAAAGTACACACCAAATCTCCAAGACCATGAGCTATTTCTCAGCCTTTCACTCCGTTTTCAATTGCATAAAACACACTACACACGCTTCTCTACCTAAGACACAAAAATCTGACAGGAAGTGACTTGCTGTCCTTTTCCAAACACAACCAATCAAAATGATACACTTTTTCACCAGGTCACACACACACTCTCCTCACACGAGTAAACCGGAGTAAACACTACTTGCTTAAATTGCCTCCTGGAGTCCTCCACTTGCCTCCCTTCCTCGCGTCTTAGTCCCTCCCACCGAGGAGTCACGGGAGAGATCTGCACAGCTTCAGGGAAGGCTGATATCGGCTATATCTCCGAGGTGTTCCCTCCTCGAAGCTCGCTCCTCGGCCCTCAGGACAGAAATAAGAGCTTTGAGACGGACTTCACTGAGGAGGGACGGAACAACTTCCGGTTCAGCCGAGGACAGAGGAGTCGAGGAGCTATCAAATAAGGGACATGAGATGTACCTCAGTACAAGTTCATGGAGGAAGAGTTGGAAGAGGAGGAGGAAGAAGAAGTGGACAAGGGAAGAGAAAAGATCAGATGTTTAGATCAGGGCCACACTTACTGATCACTGGTTATTCACCCCCACTCACCCCATAAGAACGTAGGCTACACACACACACACACACACACACACACACACACACACACACACACACACACACACACACACACACACACACACACACACACCTATGTGCGAATGGTTCCTGTAATATGTAAAAGTTCTTTTAGTAGGCTTGTAATGGGGACTCTTACTGGTTATGAAACTTAGTCACCAATATGGGGTGTCTAGTCAGGACACGGAAGGCAGGGATATTCCTTGAAGGTTTAATATATATTCTCAAATACAGATGCACAGGCACTATATCTTTAAACACTTTACAGTGTAAGTGTGCTTTTGTGGTCACTGACGCACACGAACACCAACTGAAACTTAACTGATAAACTGAAACTCAACTGACAGCCCTCTGCAAGCCAGGGCATGTCTCAACATGTTGGAAAAAAGGGGGCGTGGCCTGAGCGAACACTCTGTACAGGCTCTGTCCATGCTCACAGCACTTGAGCCTTTTGCACAGCCGCCCCATAATTTACAGTGTAAATTATCTCCCAGAAAGGCTCAACTATCCCCAGAAGCTGTCGTCGAGGCATCCTCTGGGATTGCAGGCAACTCAATGAGCTTGGCTACTGGTCTGGTGTAGGTCCTCTCGTCCACCTGCACCTCAGCAGTCCTCACTTTCCCATCGACACTCCTAATGGTCTTCGTGACTCGTCCCACGGGCCACAGTGCACGTGGTAACCTTTGGTCGATTACCATCACCACCGCATTACCAACAGTGAGGTTCTCCGTGTCCTTCACCCATTTCTGTCTTGACTGCAGGAAAGGTAAGTAGTTCCGTATGAAATGGGTCCAAAACTGGTCAGCTAACACCTGACTGTGCCGCCACCTTCTCCGACTGAGAATCTCAGATTCAGGGTACACCACTTGAGGAAGCGAAGAGTCTGGCCGCCCCATGAGGAGGTAGTTGGGAGTTACGGGATCCACATCAGCTACATCTGTCGACACATAGCCCAGTGGCTTGGAGTTGAGGATTCCCTCTACCTCAATCAGAACTGTCTGCAAGACTTCTTGGTAACTGTCTGTGCTCCCAGAGTAACGTAGAGTGCAGCCTTAATGGATCTTACCTCCCGCTCCCAAGCTCCACCAAAGTGAGGTGCATTTGGTGGGTTGAACTGGAAACGGATCTGGTGCTTGGCCATCTTGGTCTGCAGCTCTTCACACATGGCCTGAAAACTCGCTTTGAGCTCATGCTCCCCTCCGCGGAAGTTGGTCCCACAGTCAGAGAGAAGCTCGAAGGAGTTCCCGTCAGCCACGAACCTTCTGAGTGACATAAGGAGCAGTCGGTATCCATGTTAGACAGCACATCTAGGTGGATGCACCTGGTGGTCATACACTTGAAAACTATTCCCCATCTCTTGTCCGCACCCGACCTCTCTTGACCTGGAACGGGCCAAAGCAATCTACTCCCGTTGAATAAAATGGAGGCTTCAGGAGGCGGAGACGACAAGGGGGCAGATCTGCCATCTTAGGAATAGCAGGCTTTGCTCTCCATTTCTGGCACTCCGGGCAGGATCTCTGATGGCGACGCACAGCTTCGCGGCCCTGGAGGATCCAAAACTTGCGTCGGAGCTCTGCAAAGACCCTCTCCGATCCAGAATGGAGTAACTTATTGTCATACTGTCGTATGATAAGTTTGGTAATATGGTGCTTAGGTTCTAGCACAATTGGGTGCACAACATCTTCTTCCAGACTAGTAGAACGGGCGCAACCTACCACCTACCGGATGAGACCCTAGAGGCGTCGTACTCTGGAGCAAGTGACAAGAGCCGACTGCTGGATGGAAGTGCTTTCCCTGATTGTAGGCACTTGAATTCGTCTGGAAAGCTATCATATTGCGCTCTCTGAAGGATTCTGAGTTCTGCCTCTGCGTAGTCATCTGCACTGAGGGCGCTTGACTGGGAGGCCGCCCCGTGCAGTGACCTACTTGTTGCCTCAAGGAGATCTTCGAAAGTAGAGTAGTCTTCAGCGGCTGGGATCTCTGGAGCAGTGATGGCTGACCACCAGGGGGACCCAGGTGCACTGGTTCAATCGGAACGATCAGATCAGCATTATCAGACCCAATCAGGAGGGTTGGCTGAGCTCCATCGATGGGTGGGATTGCCAGACCGCGTAGATGCCGATACCTTCTCTGGAGCTGGGTAACTGGGTAGCTGTACTGGGAGAGGCCTAGGTGTTCCCCTGTGAATGCGCCTTGAATGGAGAACCTCTTTGCTGGTTGGGAAGCTGGAGCAATAGTAAAGGACACACGTGAGCCTGACAGTGTCTTGATGTCTTGGCGGATAGTACGGAGTGTGAGGTCTTCTGCTTGACCCTCTACTCCCAGGTGGCGTGCTGCAGAGGAAAGCAGGATGGTTCTCTCAGAGCCATCATCCAGCACTGCATACGTGTCAAGCACTTTATCCTGGTATTGCAAAATGACTCTGACAATCTTTAACAGCACCTGGCTATATCCATTTGGCTGATCCAAATAGTGAGACTCTGCTGTCGACCTGATGGTGGGCTCGTTCTCACTCCTCTGGTTGACTTCATGAAGGACCGAAAGGTGTTTTGACTTACAAAGGCGACACGGCTTCTTGAGGTCGCAGGCAGAGGCTAGGTGAGAACGACCACATCTCCAGCACCTTCTCTTGACTTTAATCCAGTCCACCATCTCTGCTTTGGTAAGCTTAGCGAAGCTCTCGCATTGACTGAGGTAGTGCTCTGCCTCGCAGTAAGGGCAGTATATCTTACCCTTCCCTTGGGTTTGGATAGAATGAGCTACTTGGGATGGGGTGTTGGATGGATGGTTACTGGCACTGCCTGTCCCATGCATAATAGTAGTGATCTTAACCTTGGATTTCTGCTGCTTGAATTCTTTCTTGTCCTTCTCACTGTGTGCTTGAAGTGAGGGCTCAATGTCCAGACATCTGACTTCTGCTTTTAGCCACTCTGAAAAGTCAAGGAGCGATAGCTTCAGTTTATCAGGGTCTTTCCTATACTGTTGACGACGAAATCTCTCTTGCTGGTGCTTGGGGAGCCTGCTTAGAAGGCGCTTCACATTTGAGCCGCAGTGGAGTTCCTCATAGCCTTCACCTCGGAGAGATTTCAGCATCCCGACAAGCGACTGCACTCTGATGGAGAACTCGTCGAGAGCCTTATCATCTTGGATCGGGGTATGTTCCATGTCCTCTATCTCCTTCAGCACAAACTGATATGGACGTCCATAGCGTTCATCCAGTGCTTTCAGAGCTTCAGAGTAGGGCATACTAGACTCTGCATGAGCTAGCACAAGGCGATGTGCATGTGGAACCTTGACATGCTTCAGTAGGATGGCATACTTGTAATGCTCGGACTGAGAAGGATGAAGGAGTGTGCTAAGTGAAAGGCGTAGCTCCACATATTGAGCCCTATCCTCCTTAGTAAAGTCAGGAAATGTTGGGCCTTCTATATTGGGGGGTGCATGCTGATACACGGTGGAGGGATAATGGGACAACATGGCTGGGTTCCCTTGGTAGAGGGGTTGGGGTACATAAGCAGGCTGATGTACTGACTGGTGCACAGGTGGAGGCACGGATAGAGGCTGGGGCGCTGTCTGGTGCACTGGTGGAGGCACGGATAGAGGCTGGGGTGCTGTCTGGTGCATGGGTAGAGGCATCATCCGATCTGGAGCTGGATTTACATGTAGCAATCTGGGAGGAGCCGCATGTGGGAGATAGAGATGAGGCTCAGGTGGCACCAGATGTGGGTTTCCTAACCAAGGCTCCCTACCTTTCTCATGTTGGCTGCTGGGTGCGGCTGCATTTGGCTGACAATTAGCTGACATGGGGTAGGACAAGAGTGAGCTATGTGATGAGGCATATCTTAGCAAGCCTACTGGCTGCTGTGGACCCTGGGGTGACCCATTTGGATGGCTGGGCTGAAGATGAGCGGCTGTATCATGTTCAGTCTCCTGTCTGATAGCCTGAATGCCATAGCGTGGATCGAGCGTGTGCTGAGGGGGTTGAGTGACTCGGCTGAGAGGCGGAGGAATTGTTAGTTGTTTTAGCTGGTGGGTTAGTTCTGCAGATACGCTTGGGTGATCATCAGTTCGGTGGGGGTGAGTAGCACGGACTGGGGAAGGCAGTGGTTCACCTACTCTGTCTGGGTAGAGTCGTACTGGGGTCTGATGCCGTGATGACCTCCTTGACCCCTGAGCTGAGGACCGGGGGGAATGGTGCTGCAGGACAAGCTCCAAAAGCTCTGTTTGTTTCTTAGCCGTTTCACTCTGTTGCCGCGCTGTCTCCAAAGCCTGATGAACGATGGCTTCATTTGCATTCTGCGTTAATGGAATTGAGGATGTGCTTCTAGCAGGACTGAGTGGCTCTCTCTCCTCTTCGTGCCTGTGCATCTGTGCTAAGCTATGTTGACCGACTAAATAATCCTCCAAATATCTTGGGCGTTGGACTTGCCGTTTGGGGCTTACAGGTGAAACAGGGAGGCTGATTCCTTCTTTACTGGTTGCCATATCGTTGACTCTATCCGGCTCGAAGGACCATAAATTGTAATGGGGACTCTTACTGGTTATGAAACTTAGTCACCAATATGGGGTGTCTAGTCAGGACACGGAAGGCAGGGATATTCCTTGAAGGTTTAATATATATTCTCAAATACAGATGCACAGGCACTATATCTTTAAACACTTTACAGTGTAAGTGTGCTTTTGTGGTCACTGACGCACACGAACACCAACTGAAACTTAACTGATAAACTGAAACTCAACTGACAGCCCTCTGCAAGCCAGGGCATGTCTCAACATGTTGGAAAAAAGGGGGCGTGGCCTGAGCGAACACTCTGTACAGGCTCTGTCCATGCTCACAGCACTTGAGCCTTTTGCACAAGGCTACTTGTTAAAACTAGAAAAGCACTGTATAAATACAGATGTAAAAAACTGTAAACGAAGAGGCTCCAGCAGTAGGCTAGTATCAGATCTGTGAGTCATTGGGAAAGAGCGCCACCTGCCCATTGACACCTCGTTGTGGCCGAACATGGTAATGCCGGCCGGCCTCATGGCGCTTTAGATGAGGGTTTGATTCTAAGCGAGTAGAGGCGACATTAAAAAATAACAAAACGACAACACAATCTAATGGGCTCGTATTTTCAGCAGACAAAATAACTGAGAAAGTACTACAGTGGCAGCCGTGGCTAGAGGAAATGTGATTTAGCTTTAGAGCCCAACTCACCATGACCATATACCTGATTAAAGTTCCCATTTTATGGATGAGTCATGAGAATTCGCATACATTCATTTTTACATGGCACGTATCAGGCGTTACCCACAATTCCAATGGGCATCGTCAGACAAATCAACGGCAATCATTTCAATATTATTAACAATTTAAAACAATTTAAATTCTGAACTCAGTGTCTGCAGTGACTATGAGATAGAGAGAGTGTGTCCGACATGAGAATGAACAGAGAGTGTGTCCTACATGGAAATGAAAAGAAAAAAACTAATATGCCCCGTCAGTGAAACAAGTGAGACATTGGAGGCCTTTAAATACAGCTCGATTCCTTTACTATATTCGTACTGTGGCTGCGACACTCTGGAGCTGGAAGTTGGAGCTTTTGAGGAGGGCGTTGATAAATCGTTGTAGATATTCATACTACCTCGCTCTGTCTCCCCTAACCCCGGCCTTCGTGGCTGTATGGAGCTACTTCTGGAAGCTCGAGTTTCACATTCGCCAAGCTGCTTACGTTTTTAAATTGCTCAATGCTTCGTAGTTTTTTTAAGCTTTAATACTCTTTTAATTACATTTGGCATAATGCAGATAATAGGCTACCTAGCTTAATTATCAGATGTTTACGTCGCTAACCGAGTAAACGGATATACCTTTTCTACGAGTGGTTCAGTGGATTTATTGATGTGGATTCCTATAACCAAGCTGTCTAATAGATAGGCTAGTGAAGGAAAAGGTAGGTCTACAACATTTGCCCCTGAGATATAACGGATTAGGCCTACAGTAGGCCTATACAAATCGTAATACAAATTGTACTTAAGTAGGCTACAGTAGTTGAACAAATAAAGGCTAATACTGTAGGCCTAGTTGCTTTCAAAATAATATTGTCTCCATGTCTAACAGACACACAGCATCACAGTGCAGCACTGTCTTTGCTGTGCTAGACATGGAGACATGATCACAATATTATTTAGTTGCTTTGTCCGTTGAATGAGACAACAGAAATGAGAAAGGTAAATGGAAACATGAGTCTAAGAAAAGCGGAGAATGAATTGGTGTGATGATGTCACTGCTCCTCTCGTCCAGCTGGAGGCGATGGAGGACAAACAAACACAAGTGGTTTGTGGAGGTTTCCATGGGAACAAGGAAATAAAGAAGCTGCTGTAAAATAGTGTAACGTTGTTGTTGAGCGTGTGTGTTATCCCAGCTGTGTGTAGAACAGTAGAAAGAGTGTGAAAAGACTGGGTCCCGCTGTATTACTCAGGCTGCACTACAGCGTCTATTCACAGGCGCGATCCCACTACTGAGCGGCACGGGGGCTTTGGCCTGCTCCGTCTCCGACCTGGGCCGGTGCACCCCTCCTTAGACGACCTGGTGGTCCCGGGCTCCCCCAGGAGCACCATATCGATACCGAACTTAGTGCGGACATCCGATCGGCATAGTCCGCTGCAGCTCAGAGCTCCTGAGCTCAAACGATCCTCCAGCCTCAGCCTCCCGGTAACTTGGATTACAGGCGCGCGCCACCGCACCCGGCGACTGAGCTCTTCATTCATAGAGGTTTTGGGATTTACAAATGTGACGTCATCAGGGAGAATGCTCCAGCAGCATCTAGTGATGAAAATAAAACGTGCAGCTGCAGAGTTAAAGGCTGATCAGCATCTGTAAAACTCCTCACTGATCAAAGTTGAAGTTAGGCCTACATCAGTAATGCTTGTAAACACAGGAGGAACTTCATATGTTGTACTCTGATAGGCTACGTGTGGAAAATGACCAAAATTTATTTTTAATTTCTGTGGGTCACCGGTTCCAGGAAATACATCAAACAAGGCAAAACAACAAATAAAAAAAAATAAAATAAATCAATAAAAATAGATTTCAAAATGTCATCAAAAAGGTTTCATCAAAATTTCATCTCTATTTTTTATATAGTATACTTCCCTCAATTCTTATTGATTTTATCGACCCACCCCCACCCAGATCAAACCCCACCCGAATCACACACACCCACTCACCCAGATCTCTCACCCCCCCACCCACAGCCACACACATAAAATGAATTAACGGGGTTCTAAAGACAGTTTCTAGAGGGCATCATAAATTTGTCTCCACTGGCTATCAAATTGTTTCTTTTTATTTTTGTCCTCTGACATTGATCTTTCAATACTCAGATAATACTTCATTAGGGCCTTCCAATTCTCTATTGAATATGCTTCCTTATTTTTCCAGTTTTGCAAGATCAATTTTTTAAAGATAAGAGAGGAAAAAAGTATCTGCCAACTAGTTGGATATCTTATTCCCTCTATATCTTGAAAAATACATATTTTTGGGGAGAATATCATTTCTCTATTAGTATACTTAGATAACCAAATTTTCCTTTAACGTCAACCCCTAATTTTAGACATTTCAGGGCTGATATTCTTTTCCAAGTCAAAATTACAGATAATCCAGTTTTTCAGTTGCATATACCTAAATAATTCTGTATCTTTTGGATTATATTTGCTTTTTAATTCACCGAAAGGTGCAACAATATCATGATTTATGACATCTGACAACTGCTTTATTCCACCTTGTATCCATGTTTCCCGGTGAAGTTGCGTACTCTGTATATTTATTGAGGGATTGCTCCAAATAGGTATATGCCTGGGAAGCCCCATTTCTTGATGAAGAATTTTTTTTATTTTATTCCAGGCCTTTAATGTACTATTAATAACAAAATTTGTTGATTTGATGTTGCCCTTAGAAAAAAGTGCCAACAGTAAACTGTTGCACTGTAATTGATTGTTTTCTATATCTATCCATGGATCTTCGTTTGTTTTATTTATTATGCGATCAATATAAAATGACTGAGCTGCTACATGATACAACTCTAAGTTAGGGAGATTTAAACCCCCTTCTGCTCTTGAGTGATACAAAAGTTTCCTTTTCAATCTAGATGCTTTATTTGACCAAATGAACAAAGAGATTATTGAGTTTACCTCTTTAAAAAAAGTTTTAGGAGGCATTATGGGAATAGTTTGAAAGTTTAATAAGAATTTCGGTAGCCACATCATCTTAAAGAGGTTTACTCTTCCTATTAAATTAATCTTCAAGTCTCACTGCCTAACATCCTTCTTAAAGTCTTTCACAAGTGGAAGAAAGTTATCCTTACAACTGGGTCTTATCATGGCTAATATAAGTTCCAAGGTATTTTATATATTTTTTTCTGTATTCGAAATTGTGTGAAATTCTCCAAGTCCTTTTTGAAAGAGTCTATTGCCAACAACTCCGTTTTTGCAATATTCATTTTGTAACCTAAGATCCTTGAAAAGGTTGTAATTATTTCCATAACATGTGGAACTGAGGTGACCGCATTACTTAAGTAAAGTAATAAATCATCTGCGAATAGGCTCAATTTAAACTGTTTTTTTCCAATCTCGATACCTCCTATCTCTTTTGTCTCTCTAATTTTTTGAGCCAACGGTTCAATTGCTAATGCAAACAATAATGGTGAGAGAGGGCATCCTTGGGCAGTTCCTCTAGTTAATAAGAAAGGTTTTGATAGAATTCCATTTGTATATGCTTTAGGAGACTTATACAGGGTTCCAATCCTATTCATAAAATTTAATGGAAAATTGTATACCTCTAAAACTTTAAACAAATAGGACCATTCCAGTCTATCAAAAGCCTTTTCCGCATCAACTGCCATTAATGTTGAATCTATTTGGTGTTTCTTTGCATATTGTGTAAGGGAGATACAAGTTCTGGTATTAGTTCTTAAATCCCTATGCTGTATAAAACCAGCTTGGTCGTAATGAATTAAACTTGGTAAAATTTGTACCAGTCTATTATTCAAAATTTTGGTTATGATCTTCTTGTCACAATTTATTAAGCTTATAGGCCTATAATCAGAGGGTACTTCACAAGTTTTCTCTGGTTTTGGTATAACAGATATAATCGCTTGGTACATTGTTTCAGGAAGACTATTATTTTTTTGCACCAAGTTAACCACTTCTGTAAATAGGGAATCAATCTTAGCCCAGAATGTGGTGTAAAATTCTATAGGAAAACCATCCATTCCTGGAGCTTTTTTAGGGGAAAAGTTTTTAATAGCAGATTGTATTTCTATGTTGATTATATCCTTGCTAAGATCTTCAATTTGCTCAGGAGAAAGACTTTTTAGGTTAATTGATTTTAAGAAAGGAAGAGGGTCCTGGTCTTTTATTTCTAAAGTATATAATTCTTCATAAAATGATCTAAATTCAGTATTTATGGCCTGATTATTTGTGTGGATTTTGTATCCACACTTGTAGTTTTTTATAATTACTGCTATTTGTTTGAGTGTTATGTGCTCTCTGGAATAATTGTATCTCTTCTCTCACTTTATCTAATTCCCTTTCAAATTCCGCTTTCTTTTTTGATGCATATCCGATCATAACTCCTCTTAGATATGCCTTAAAAGTATCCCAAACTATGTTAATACCCGGTCTGTCCTGGGGATCCCCGCTTTTCACATTTATTTCTATAAATAGATCTATATGGTTATTGACATATTCCAGAAAGTCAGTATCCACTAGATATTTCCTATTCATTCTCCAGATCCTGGGAGACATTATGTTTTCTTTTGGTGACAACATGCATGTCACTGTAGCATGATCAGAAATTACATTATCGTTGATTTTACTCATTACAACTCTATCTAATTCACTCCCTGATATAAACAAACAAATAATCAATTTGACTATAACTATTCTGCGCATATGTTAACAATATGTATAATCTGTTATGGCCCTCCATACATCCTGAAGGTCATTAGTAAATAAGAAATTGAGGAGTTTATTTGGTGGATTTACCTTTCTGGTTGCTGTTGAGCTGTCTTTTGAACTAAAGATATTATTCAAATCTCCCCCACGTATAATGACCCCTGTCGGTGCACGATCTAAGACTGTCTGTATCTTGCGTAGAAAAGACATATCAGATATAGGAGGTTTATAGACATTTATAAGAGTAAAAATCTCTCCAAACAATTCACACCTAACTACTAAGTACCTGCCATATTTATCTGGATGTTGTGAAATTAGTTTGAAAGATAACCTTTTATTTATTAAAATGCCCACCCCTCTGCTCCTAGATGTAAGTGTTGTTTCAAAGGCTTCTCCTACCCATTGTCTCTTAAGGTATTCTATCTGTCCGGTTTTAAAATGATGCTCCTGAAGAAAGACAATGTCAGAAGACAATTTCCCTAAATGGTATGGGAACTTATGCTTTTTAGTTCCTTCCTGTAACCCGTTTACATTCCAGGTCACAATTTGTATTGTATTCGGAAGGTTTTGTACATTGCTTTTATAAGCCATAGAGTAATAAGCTAATGGGTCTTCTTTATAATGCTCCTCCAGCTACCGTCATCCGAACCCAACATAAATTGATCAAACAAAACTAAGAAAAACACACATTCAAACATCCATTCATACTCAAACCCCCAGACATTTATTACTTTGACCCCCCCTATCCCCTTACAACCCTTAAACCTATTCCCTCCCAAGGATCCCTCCTTAAAGATCATACTTTGCTAAGGTTTAATTACCCCCTCCTTTGCGTCGGGCCATGATCTATACATTTTATAACAAATTTAATGTACATTATCATTTTAATAAGTCAACTTTTTTTTTTTTTTTTTTTTCTTCTTCCTTGGAACCTTAATTGAACAGAAATGCATTCAACACACACTGTCCCAAATCAAAAAGGTGTACATCTGTATGGACTTAAAGTTCCCTTACTTATACAATAGCACATTGGTTTTATACAAACAAATATTCCCCCCATCCCCCAGCCCTAACCCCCCTCCCTCCCTCCCCAGCCCCCCACCCACTCATTAAGCATGCTTCCACCTACATTTACACTTACACATACACATACACACACACAGGACCAAGCCGTCTCCCGCTTCCCCCATCCCAACACAGAACACCACCATCACTCCACACACACACCTCTACATGGATGAGAGAGAGAGAGAGAGAGAGAGAGAGAGAGAGAGAGAGAAAAAACCATGATCACATGAGACACAAACTGGGTCTAGAGGGCAGCATACTGGTGCAATTAAATTATTGTGAACTTTAAGTTATTTATTTGTATGGCGTATATTGATGGAAAAACAATGTTGCTCTTATGTGTTGGGTAATCTTTCTTAGGTTACCACAACAGAAAATACTCGGGTAATGTAACGCTGTCAAGTAATTGGAAACGGGTGTCACAATACTAGTCAAAATGTAGCTAAAGCTGTCAACTAACGTTACAACACTGGCACCGTAGCATTGATCTAACGTTACAGTTTAGCTAGGTAGCTACAATCAATTTAGTGAAGTAATTTAGAACTATTGCAGTTTTTTTTACTGGCAGCTAGCTATAACTTAACATGAGTTTGTTAGCTGAAACGAAGTCCTTGAACTCTTGCCTGGCTGCCAAGCCTCTCTCTTCGCACAGTGGTGATCCATGCTCGCCGTCTCCCCTCTTCTTTAGGAAACCGAAACATTTTTATTTTGGAGATTGCGTTTGTTCCTGAGGTCAGCTTGCACCCAACAGCGCAACAACCCGGACCCAACTTCAGTCTGCTCATCAGTCTCACTTTCACTGCGTTTGTAGTCGGTGCCATATTCGCCGGTAAAACCTAATAAACAAACGCAGCTGGACCAGAAGTTAACTTTGGGCCAGACGCATCACCATGACAACTCCGAGCGTCATTCATTTTACATGGCATTTATCAGGCGTTACCCACAATTCCAATGGGCATCCTCAGCCAAATCAAAGCCAATAATTTCAAAACTAAAGCAATTTAAAATCTGAACTCAGTGTCTGCAGTGACTATGAGATAGAGAGAGTGTGTCCGACATGAGAATGAACACAGAGAATGTCCTACATGGTAATGAAAAAAAAAAAAAAAAATGCACCCTCAGTGAAACAAGTGAGATATTGGAGGCCTTTAAATACAGCTCGATTCCGTTGTAATATCCGCAGGTGGCGGTGTGGCTGCGACACTCTGGAGCTGGAAGTTGGAGCTTCTGAGGTGGGCGTTGATAAAGCGTTGTAGAAATTCATACTACCTCGCTCTGTCTCCCCTGACCCCGGCTTTCGTGGCTGTATGGAGCTACTTCTGGAAGCTCGAGTTTCAAATCCTCCAAGCTGCTTACCTTTTTAAATTGCTCAATGCTTCGTATTTTTTTTAAAGCTTTAATACTCTTTTAATTACATTTGGCATAATGCAGATATTAGGCTACCTAGTTTAATTATCAGATGTTTACGTCGCTAACCGAGTAAACGGATATACCTTTTCTACTAGTGGTTCAGTGGATTTATTGATGTGGATTCCTATAGCCAAGCTGTCTAATAGATAGGCTAGTGAAGGAAAAGGTAGGCCTACAACATTTGCCCCTGAGATATAACGGATTAGGCCTACAGTAGGCCTATAAAAAGCTTTAATACTCTTTTAATAACATTTGGCATAATGCAGATAATAGGCTACCTAGTTTAATTATCTGGTGTCTGTTGGGAGACTTACAGTTGTCTGACTTTGTCTCACTTCATGTCTAAATAGTTTAAAATTAGGGTAGCCTAATAACGTATTACTTTCCAGGATATAAAAGAAAAAGGCAGTGCAAGATCTTTAAACCCCATCAAATCTTCCTTCAGGAGTAGTTTAAGAAACGTTCTTGAAATTATTGGATGATAATCACCATCAACTCCCCCGACATCTGTCCCTCTGAGGTGGATGAATTCACACAGGCGCTAAACTGATTCCCATTCATTTCCAATGGTACTGTTTAACCAGTACGGATGTAATATACCTTTGGCCGCTAACATTCGCACTGGAGTCGTTTTGCTCCCTGGAGCAGTTTAGCGGCGAGTGAACCCCTCAGTGCTCGTCTGGACGGTGGATTGACAGCACGCACCGATTGAGCTCCGCTGAACATTACGCTAAACCGTAAGTTATATTTAGATGAATGAAAAAATGTTAAATGAACAAACGTGTAATGGAATTTGATGTTGGCCCTGTCTGACGTTTTCTATTTTAACGTAACGTGAATGCTATTAAAGTTAGTCACTCTTCTGCTAAGTTTATTGTGTCGAACGGCTTCATGTCAACGCCACTTTCGGATGGATATTAGCTACATGTTAACTAGCTAACGTTAATGTCACGTTAACCTTAAACCGTGGCTTGATTCATGTGTTAGTTTATTGTCCATTTGTTTTCGCGGTGAGTGGAAATTGGCATTTTATTAAGTCGAAAGCATCATTGTGTGAGTTAACGTTAATGCCCATTCAAGGCATTTTCATATAATTTAGCTTAAAGTGAAACGCTACGTAAACGTTACCGTTATCTTTAACGTTACCAGCCGGTTAAGATTTGATATACTCTGGATACTAACGTTAGCTAACGTAGTTAGCTACATACACACATTGCAAGAATGACAAACTATGAATGAACATTCTTACTTTGAGTTATGTAAATGCGTCGTGTTTTCTTCACACTCAACATTACGTTGACTGCTATCAGTCCCCGTTGTATTTCTGCAGCTAAAACATGTCTTTGGTTTTCTGGCAGTTTTACATTTAGTGTTTAGATCCAGTGGTGAAATATAACTAAGTCACGTTAGCCTACATTTACTTAAGTAGGCTACTGTGATGTAACGTCACTGCTTCTCATACTCTAAAGTCACATCTCAGAGGGATATGTACTTTTTAATTTATTTGACAGCTTTATTTACAAGTTACTTTGCAGGTTATTATTAATCAACACATACATTATTATGTTATAAATGAAACTACCCAACTGTAGATAGAGTAGTTAAAATCAGCTCCAACTTTACCAGCTGCAACATTACAGTGATATGCATTTATTACATGACTAATTACAATCTAGTAATATAGATGTATTTCTGAAATGAGCCATATTGCATAATGAATATTTTCAATTTTGGTACTTTTAGTATATTTTGAATGCAGGACTTTTACTTGTAGCAAAGTATTTCTACACTGTTCAGAGAACACCAGAATATTAACAACATACTACATATTATGTATGCTTTCTTTTTTTATTGGCTACATCATATACATTTATATTCTATCTATAATGTACTATTTAATTTACACATTTGCCTGAGATTGTCAAAAGCTAGTATATCAAACAAGGCACATCAAATTCTGGGTGTTTTTGGATAAGACTTCACACTTTGATGTCACTTGAGTCAACAATTGAGTTCTCATGAAGGTTAAAGTGTGACTACTCACTAAGCTGAGCTCCCTTCACCTTTGAGTTCTTTCCTGTGGGTGGGTCAAAGGGTTTCAGTCACAGGGGGTCTATCTTTGAAGGGTTAACAGTCTCACTTAACAAACACAGATCTCATTTTCAAGACACACAGAAAGGCAGGTACTTGATCAAGTTCAAAAACATCAACAAAATATATCAAATATATCAAATATAAATTAAGAAATAAAGCTATTTGGTATTTTTCAAAATCTTCAAACCTCAGACAAAAACAGTATGAATATGCAAAAGCTGAGATGTAAACCTATTTTTTTCACACTTCATTGAGACCCTACCTATTAACAATTGTTTTATGCAAACAGTCACTGTCTATGTTGCAATAATATACTAATTACGTGACTTTTCTTCATGACATGTAAAATGCGCAAACAAATATTTTTTCCCGGGAGAGTTGCAGTTACATTTCGCAAGGGACCTCTGGGGTATCTTTGTCAGGAACTAATTCTGTAAAAGTCATTAAAGACAACCCATCTCTCCAGGACAAGTCTGCACCTGTAAGGGAGGAGCTGGTCAGGCAAAATGCACTCAGTGTCGTCCGTCAGAGAGGTGGGAATGCCTCAGATAAGGCGGCTGGAGAATACATCCTGGAGTTTTGGAAATACAAGGGGAAGTCCTTCCGCTGGCTTCTTGAAAATGATATAGGGTATATAAAAAAAAACATCCTGCATCAGCAGACAACTCTAGGACCATGAATTCTTATCCCAATATGAAGCATGACTTAAAGCTTTCCATCTCATGTTGACCATGTTCTGGTCATGTTTGTGTTTTGGTGTTCTACCTATTGTCCTTGTGACTATGAATTGAAACCAGTCATAATGAGGGTAAGTATCAGTCTTTTGCTTATGTGGATGAAAATATGTACTGCATGTAAAATGCTGTGGTTACTAACACTTGAGTGCATGTGTTTGCATGTACAGTATGTGTGTTATGTTGCTTCCCCTACTTAGGCTACTCCTCAGCCAACAGAGACAACTGTAACAGTTCCAGTATTTTAACTGTATTTGCGTCTTTAAAAAATATCCATATGTTGTGTCCATCATAACTGTTGTAAATCCTTTAAAATATGTTTAATTGTTGTATATCAGATACTGTTCCACAGTTTTAAGACAAGCCAGCATTTAAGTGTACTAAGTTTCAGGGACTAAAATGTAGATGTAAAGTGTAGTTTCATATTACTTTTTTACTTTTTCTAACCTGTAAATAATAATGAAATGTTTAATATTCTATATAGTGTCAGAGGCACTTGTGATTACTCCCGATACGTCTGCAGAGCCCAGTCAACTGGCGCTGCAGCCACCAATTGGACAGAGAGCTCAAAGTACGTTTTTGAATGTTTTTTATTTGAATTGTGTGCGTTTCATAAAGATAGAATCAAGTCAAACACAAAATGTTTATAATTTGCCTTGTTATTATTCTTGTCTTACTAGGTCAGCCGGTAACCAGGCCATCAAGGGTCCCCGGCATTCCTCCTCCACAGCTTCCTGGCTATGACCACGAATGAACTGTTCTCACCAGCAGAGGATCTGGATGAAGACAGAGCTGGAATCGATGGGTCTCTGGCCGGGCTCCATTCCTGTGCTCAACCCCATGAAGATGGTGTCATTGTGGCGTTTCCCTCCCCAGCCAGAATGAATTGACAGCATCTCTGATCTGATCATCCCCAAAGTATTTTCAGCTCCATCCCTTTTTCATAAGGAAGCCAGATAATGACTTAATGGCAAGGCTGAGGAACAACGACACTCTGCCATGCATTGAAGGTTGCGCTCAGGCCCAAGTTGCCTCTGCAGGTGTTGGTAGACCTCGTGTGATTTTTGGCATCACTGGACAGCTCTACCTTTTTTCATCCAGGCTGTGCTGTAAAGTTTGCCGGAAAAGGTGGTATGCTGACAATCCACTGTGGCTGGAAAAACTACCAAAGAGGTTGACAAACCTGTTGCCGGCAATACTGACCTACAAGAAGGCCATCAATAAATCTGTAATGGACGAGCTCAGGCGCACAGGTAACTCACCACCGACATGGCAAAGCAGATCATGGAGATGATGCACCTGAAATATGAACGTGCTCACCTGGCCTTCCTCCTTACCTGCCAGAACATCATGGATGGTGAGGCAGGAAAGTATGACCTAAGAACCATCACTCAGTTCATAAGACAGGAAACCAAGCCAGCTCCCTTTGGAGAGTATGGGGATTCAGATTGCTGGAACGGGATCTCTGTGTCTGCACACTACCTAACTGACTGCCTACTGCATGAGTACTAACACCAGGAGGCTGCTATCACAAAGCTTCTTCAGGGTACCTTTGGACAGGCTTTCCGCTCAGACCACACACGGAAAGTTGCTAGGAAGGTCACCTTTTCATCTGGGACCATGTCATCATATGCAGTCATGAATGAGAACTGGATGATCCTTTCATGGGTCTGAGACAGAAAAGTCACTGAAGCCCATGTATGAAGGTATAGCACACCGCTACAACACTGCAGGCATAGAGAAGGCCCACTACCAGTGGGTAGACAGGTAAGATATAAACAGTATATTTTACTTTCATTGGTGACATGAACAGCTAATAATCACAATTCACTTTGCTTTTAATTTTTCACAATTTCACTTTGCATTCATTTTATTTTATTTTTATGACTGAATACACTGAAGTGTAAATAGGGATTGATATCACTGCTTTAACGTTAATGGCTATACTGTGTCTCTATTTCTTCTTTCAGGGATTGCTGCGCAGCATTTAAGGTTGCAGAATCTTACACAGGAGAGCAGATGAACTGGGATGCTTGGACAACTACTAATGGACTGGACTTGTTCCACTGTTTGAGACAGTTCCTCCGTGAGTGTGTGTCAGAGCATCATCCCCTGTACAATTCCTTTGCTCAGTTCCTGTCGGCAGCCTTTTCAGTTGTGGATCAGGAAGACCTGCAGAGGCTTAAAGAGGCATATGCCTTCTGTGGCATTCAGCCTGCCAACCCAACAAAGGCACACATTCGTGAGCACTCATTTCACTGGCAGAGACACTGGAGAGAGGTTTGGCTTAGGATACGTTGAGCCTGGTTGCCACCCAGTTCCTCTAGACTGGGATAAGCACAGGAGCAAGACAGACTTAACACCTGCCCTGAATCCCCCTCCTCAAAGCAGCCCACCCGCTGCCCAGGCTGAGCTTCCTCAGTCATCTTCCAGCTCACCAGCCAAGCTGTTTCAGTTTGCTGCATGCCCTCCTGCTGTTAAACCAGATGTGACTCCAAGTTCAACTCCTGAGCCTCAGACAGAGCCTGGTAAACATTTGACACTTGACAAAGTGGTGGACAAAACTTCTGTATCAGTAGCAGTGCCTAGGTTTCAATCATATTAATAGCCTTTATAAATGAGTTAACATCTTTCTTTTCTTAGAGAGGAGACAATATGAGAACTTTATGTCCTTTGTTATTGAATAGACTTTTACATAAACATAATTATCCATCAGCCATTTTCTAAACAAACTTAACTGGAAAGTGAGTTTTCACCCATACAAGTGTATGAATTGTTTTGTGGTTTGTTTGTCTTATCTTTTTTTGGGCCAGAATGACTTATTGTACTCTGTCTTTTGTTGTTATAGAAACCAGAAGTCCGCTCTCTCCCTTGCTTTCCTCACCATCTGGTGCTCGCACTGGACCTGTGAAGACAGGTGGGAGGGTGTTTGTGTTGGACCCAAGCGCTGGCCAACTCCTATGAAAAAGGCTATTGACGACCTGCTTAATAAACACCGTGGCCAGAAGGACATGCTCAAGCTTGTAGACCAGGACTATGCTGGTCTAGTTCACAACTCCTGTAAAGACCCAAACAGCATGCTCCACCCAACAACCAAACTACATATTGCACAGTATTTAAAGCACCTCAGCAAACTGTTAAACACCAGCTCCTCTTTAAACACCAGCCCGGAAAAACTGCAAGAGAGGCAGGAACTCTGGCACTCTCTGACCAAGGGGAGTACGACTACCAGTGTGCCAGTTGTTACCATGCCTCCTGCAGTTGTTAATCCACCACCAGCAGTGCAGACCCTGGCCACACCTCTAACTCAAGACTCTATTAAGAAAATAGTTAAAAACGATGTTTAGTGTGTATATACTGTATATTTTGCCCATTTCATATTTATTTTACATATTTTATTTTGTGTATGTGTGACCTTGCACTATGGGGCTTGGTGTGTTTAAACTGTCATTGTTGTATTTAATAAACAAGACATTACATTAACCAATATTTACATGTCTCATTAATAAGTGCATAACATTAAGAGAACAGTAAAATGTTTATAATTGAATGCAAAGGTTTTAAGAAATTGTAATGTTACACATACTAAGAAAACTGTAATATAAGGGAAGTCAAGTATTAGATACAACAGTGTCATATATTTTTAGTATATATAGTATTTTAGTGTTTAGTAATATATATATATAGTTTTTTTTGTTTAAGGTATTTACTTGACTAAGATTAAAAACATACTAATAAATACCTATTTATCTTTAATAATGCATCGCCCCAACTGGGATTGGAATTTGCGTCCAGATAATAATTATTAAATATGCAGGAAAAAAACGCAGCTTGTTCAGCACCTTGGACAGCGTTAATAATGCCGCAACTTCATTGGCTGTCACTGGCTTGCACCTAGGCGTCGGGTCTTGTAGAGACAAAGTCAGACAACTGTAAGTCTCCCAACAGACAGCAGATAATTAATCTAGGTAGCCTATTATCTGCATTATGCCAAATGCCAAAAGAGTATTATGTTAAAGCTTAAAAAAACTACGAAGCATTGAGCAATTTCAAAACGTAAGCAGGTTGAAGGATTTGAGACTCGAGCTTCCAGAAGTAGCTCCTTACAGCCACGAAAGCCGGGGTTAGGGGAGACAGAGCGAGGTAGTATGAAATTCTACAACGCTTTATCAACGCCCACCTCAGAAGTTACAACTTCCAGCTCCAGAGTGTCGCTGAGGATGCCCATTGGAATTGTGGGTAACGCCTGATAAATGCCATGTAAAATGAATGACGCTCGGAGTTGTCATGGTGATGCGTCTGGCTCAAAGTTAACTTCTGGTCCAGCTGCGTTTGTTTACTAGGTTTTACCGGCGAATATGGCACCGACTACAAACGCAGTGAAAGTGAGACTGATGAGCAGACTGAAGTTGGGTCCGGGTTGTTGCGCTGTTGGGTGCAAGCTGACCTCAGGAACAAACGCAATCTCCAAAATAAAAATGTTTCGGTTTCCTAAAGAAGAGGGGAGACGGCGAGCATGGATCACCACTGTGCGAAGAGAGAGGCTTGGCAGCCAGGCAATAGTTCAAGGACTTCGTTTCAGCTAACAAACTCATGTTAAGTTATAGCTAGCTGCCAGTAAAAAAAATACTTCACTAAATTGATTGTAGCTACCTAGCTAAACTGTAACGTTAGATCATACGGTGTCAGTGTTGTAACGTTAGTTGACCGCTTTAGCTACATTTTGACTAGTATTGTGACACCCGTTTCCAATTACTTGACAGCGTTACATTACCCGAGTATTTTCTGTTGTGGTAACCTAAGAAAGATTACCCAAAACATAAGAGCAACATTGTTTTTCCATCAATATACGCTATACAAATAAATAACCTAAAGTTACAGTAATTTAATTGCTCCAGTATGCTGCCCTCTAAACCCAGTTTGTGTCTCATGTGATCATGGTTTAATCATAAAAAGAGTGCACTTTTTACACAGGAATGAACATGTACACAGGGATGTACAGTACATGTAACATATATGGATTTTTTTTTTCCTCAGTTTTTCTCATCTGAATAGGAGCTCTGCTCTCTCTCTCTCTCTCTCTCTCTCTCTCTCTCTCTCTCTCTCTCTCTCTTCTCATCCATGTAGAGGTGTGTGTGTGGAGTGATGGTGGTGTTCTGTGTTGGGATGGGGGAAGCGAGAGACGGCTTGGCCCTGTGTGTGTGTGTGTGTGTCTGTGTGTGTGTGTGTGTGTATGTGTAAGTGTAAATGTAGTTGGGAAAAATACTTAATGAGTGGGTGGGGGGCTGGGGAGGGAGGGAGGGAGGGGGGTTAGGGCTGGGGGGAAGCCCGAGGGTGGAGTTAGGGATGGGGGGAATATTTGTTTGTATAAAACCAATGTGCTATTGTATAAGTAAGGGAACTTTAAGTCCATACAGATGTACACCTTTTTGATTTGGGACAGTGTGTGTTGAATGTATTTCTGTTCAATTAAGGTTCCAAGGAAGGAAAAAAAGTTGACTTATTAAAATGATAATGTACATTCAATTTTTTATAAAATGTATAGATCATGGCCCGACGCAAAGGAGGGGGTAATTAAACCTTAGCAAAGTATGCTCTTTAAGGATAGGTGGGGTCAAAGTAATAAATGTCTTGGGGTTTGAGTATGAATGGATGTTTGAATGTGTGTTTTTCTTAGTTTTGTTTGATCAATTTATGTTGGGTTCGGATGATGGTAGCTGGAGGAGCATTATAAAGAAGACCCATTAGCTTATTACTCTATGGCTTATAAAAGCAATGTACAAAACCTTCTGAATACAATACAAATTGTGACCTGGAATGTAAACGGGTTACAGGAAGGAACTAAAAAGCATAAGGTCCCATACCATTTAGGGAAATTGTCTTCTGACATTGTCTTTCTTCAGGAGCTTCATTTTAAAACCGGACAGATAGAATACCTTAAGAGACAATGGGTAGGAGAAGCCTTTGAAGCAACACTTACATCTAGGAGCAGAGGGGTGGGCATTTTAATAAATAAGATTTTGTCTTTCAAACTAATTTCACAACATCCAGATAAATATGGCAGGTACTTAGTAGTTATAGGTGTGAATTGTTTGGAGAGATTTTTACTTTTATAAATCTCTATAAACCTCCTATATCTGATATGTCTTTTCTACGCAAGATAAAGACAGTCTTAGATTGTGCACCGACAGGGGTCATTATACGTGGGGGAGATTTGAATAATATCTTTAGTTCAAAAGACAGCTCAACAGCAACCAGAAAGGTAAATCCACCAAATAAACTCCTCAATTTCTTATTTACTAATGACCTTCAGGATGTATGGAGGGCCATACACCCTAATATAACAGATTATACATATTGTTTACATGCGCAGAATAGTTATAGTCAAATTGATTATTTGTTTATATCAGGGAGTGAATTAGATAGAGTTGTAACGAGTAAAATCAACGATAATGTAATTTCTTATCATGCTACAGTGACATGCATGTTGTCACCAAAAGAAAACATAATGTCTCCCAGGATCTGGAGAATGAATATGAAATATCTAATGGATACTGACTTTCTGGAATATGTCAATAACCATATAGATCTATTTATAGAAATAAATGTGAAAAGCGGGGATCCCCAGGACAGACCGGGTATTAACATAATTTGGGATACTTTTAAGGCATATCTAAGAGGAGTTATGATTGGATATGCATCAAAAAAGAAAGCGGAATTTGAAAGGGAATTAGATAAAGTGAGAGAAGAGATACAATTATTCCAGAGAGCACATAAGACTCAAACAAATAGCAGTAATTATAAAAAACTACAAGAAGCCAAATTAAAACTGGACAGACTGTTATTTAAGAAAGCAGAGGACTTTAAGCATAATTGTAACAGAATAAATGATATAGCTGCCAATAAATCAGGAAAGCATTTTACCTCTTTAATAAAGAAAGTTTTGAAAAGGAAACCTATAGTTTTAAGAGATGTAAACTCAAACAAAATCCACACAAATAATCAGGCCATAAATAATGAATTTAGATCATTTTCTGAAGAATTATATACTTCAGAAATAAAAGACCAGGACCCTCTTCCTTTCTTAAAATCAATTAACCTAAAAAGTCTTTCTCCTGAGCAAATTGAAGATCTTAGCAAGGATATAATCAACATAGAAATACAATCTGCTATTAAAAACTTTTCCCCTAAAAAAGCTCCAGGAATGGATGGTTTTCCTATAGAATTTTACACCACATTCTGGGCTAAGATTGATTCCCTATTTACAGAAGTGGTTAACTTGGTGCAAAAAAAATAATAGTCTTCCTGAAACAATGTACCAAGCGATTATATCTGTTATACCAAAAACAGAGAAAACTTGTGAAGTACCCTCTGATTATAGGCCTATAAGCTTAATAAATTGTGACAAGAAGATCATAACCAAAATTTTGAATAATAACAAGTTTAATTCATTACGACCAAGCTGGTTTTATACAGCATAGGGATTTAAGAACTAATACCAGAACGTGTATCTCCCTTACACAATATGCAAAGAAACACCAAATAGATTTAACATTAATGGCAGTTGATGCGGAAAAGGCTTTTGATAGACTGGAATGGTCCTATTTGTTTAAAGTTTTAGAGGTATACAATTTTCCATTAAATTTTATGAATATGATTGGAACCCTGTATAAGTCTCCTAAAGCATATACAAATGGAATTCTATCAAAACCTTTCTTATTAACTAGAGGAACTGCCCAAGGATGCCCTCTCTCACCATCATTGTTTGCATTAGCAATTGAACCCTTGGCTCAAAAAATTAGAGAGACAAAAGAGATAGGAGGTATCGAGATTGGAAAAAAACAGTTTAAATTGAGCCTATTCGCAGATGATTTATTACTTTACTTAAGTAATGCGGTCACCTCAGTTCCACATGTTATGGAAATAATTACAACCTTTTCAAGGATCTTAGGTTACAAAATGAATATTGCAAAAACGGAGTTGTTGGCAATAGACTCTTGCAAAAAGGACTTGGAGAATTTCACACAATTTCGAATACAGAAAAAAATATATAAAATACCTTGGAACTTATATTAGCCATGATAAGACCCAGTTGTAAGGATAACTTTCTTCCACTTGTGAAAGACTTTAAGAAGGATGTTAGGCAGTGAGACTTGAAGATTAATTTAATAGGAAGAGTAAACCTCTTTAAGATGATGTGGCTACTGAAATTCTTATTTAAATTTCAAACTATTCCCATAATGCCTCCTAAAACTTTTTTTAAAGAGGTAAACTCAATAATCTCTTTGTTCATTTGGTCAAATAAAGCATCTAGATTGAAAAGGAAACTTTTGTATCACTCAAGAGCAGAAGGGGGTTTAAATCTCCTTAACTTAGAGTTGTATCATGTAGCAGCTCAGTCATTTTATATTGATCGCATAATAAATAAAACAAACGAAGATCCATGGATAGATATAGAAAACAATCAATTACAGTGCAACAGTTTACTGTTGGCACTTTTTTCTAAGGGCAACATCAAATCAACAAATTTTGTTATTAATAGTACATTAAAGGCCTGGAATAAAATAAAAAGAATTCTTCATCAACAAATGGGGCTTCCCAGGCATATACCTATTTGGAGCAATCCCTCAATAAATATACAGAGTACGCAACTTTACTGGGAAACATGGATACAAGGTGGAATAAAGCAGTTGTCAGATGTCATAAATCATGATATTGTTGCACCTTTCGGTGAATTAAAAAGCAAATATAATCCAAAAGATACAGAATTATTTAGGTATATGCAACTGAAAAACTGGAGTATCTGTAATTTTGACTTGGAAAAGAATATCAGCCCTGAAATGTCTAAAATTTTAACCAAATAAACAAGAAAAAGGAGGCTGATCGGCTCTATGTACAATTTACTGATAAGCATGGAAAATAGTGATACATTATTACAAAGTATATACAATAAATGGACAGAAGACCTAGGGGTTGACGTTAAAGGAAAATGGAAAGAAAGTTTGTCACTAACGTACAAATTAACTACTAACGAAAATCTGTGTCTAATACAGTTTAAGATAATGACAAGAATATATTACACTAGAGATAAAATAAACAAGTTTGATAATACATCATCAGATATCTGTCTAAAATGTAATTCATATGGTGACTCCCTTATGCATGCCTTTTGGTACAGCAAAGGTATAAAGAAGACTTGGGAGGGTATAGTGATTTGGTTATCTAAGTATACTAATAGAGAAATGATATTCTCCCCAAAAATATGTATTTTTCAAGATATAGAGGGAATAAGATATCCAACTAGTTGGCAGATACTTTTTTCCTCTCTTATCTTTAAAAAATTGATCTTGCAAAACTGGAAAAATAAGGAAGCACCTTCAATAGAGAATTGGAAGGCCCTAATGAAGTATTATCTGAGTATTGAAAGATCAATGTAAGAGGACAAAAATAAAAAGAAACAATTTGATAGCCAGTGGAGACAAATTTATGATGCCCTCTAGAAACTGTCTTTAGAACCCCGTTAATTTATTTTATGTGTGTGGGTGTGGTTTGGGGGGTGAGAGATCTGGGTGAGTGGGTGTGAGTGATTCGGGTGGGTGTGATCTGGGTGGGGGTGGGTCGATAAAATCAATAAGAATTGAGGGAAGTATACTATATAAAAAATAGAGATGAAATTTTGATGAAACTTTTTTGATGACATTTTGAAATCTATTTTTATTGATTTATTTATTTATTTATTTATTTGTTGTTTTGCCTTGTTTGATGTATTTCCTGGAACCGGTGACCCACAGAAATTAAAACTAAATTTTGGTCATTTCCCACACGTAGCCTATCAGAGTACAACATATGAAGTTCCTCCTGTGTTTACAAGCATTACTGATGTAGGCCTAACTTCAACTTTGATCAGTGAGGAGTTTTACAGATGCTGATCAGCCTATAACTCTGCAGCTGCACGTTTTATTTTCATCACTAGATGCTGCTGGAGCATTCTCCCTGATGACGTCACATTTGTAAATCCCAAAACCTCTATGAATGAAGCGATTACTTGCCGGGTGCGGTGGCGCGCGCCTGTAATCCAAGTTACCGGGAGGCTGAGGCTGGAGGATCGTTTGAGCTCAGGAGCTCTGAGCTGCAGCGGACTATGTCGATCGGGTGTCCGCACTAAGTTCGGTATCGATATGGTGCTCCTGGGGGAGCCCGGGACCACCAGGTCGTCTAAGGAGGGGTGCACCGGCCCAGGTCGGAGACGGAGCAGGCCAAAACCCCCGTGCCGCTCAGTAGTGGGATCGCGCCTGTGAATAGACGCTGTAGTGCACCCTGAGTAATACAGCGGGACCCAGTCTTTTTACACTCTTTCTACTGTTCTACACACAGCTGGGATAACACACACGCTCAACAACAACGTTACACTATGTTACAGCAGCTTCTTTATTTCCTTGTTCCCATGGAAACCTCCACAAACCACTTGTGTTTGTTTGTCCTCCACCGCCTCCAGCTGGACGAGAGGAGCAATCACATCATCACACCAATTCATTCTGTTTCCATTCATATTTGTCATTTCAGCTGTCTCCTTCAACAAAGAAGCAACTAAATAAACAAAGAAATATAGTGACCATGTCTCCATGTCTAACAGACACACAGCATCACAGTGCAGCACTGTCGCTGTGCTTCTGTCTGTTGTCATGATTGTTCTGTGTGCAGTGGGGGAAAGCAGGCTACATTTGCTCAACAACTGTACTGAAGTAGGCTTTGAGTTTGAGGTATTTTTACTCTACTCGAGTATTTCTATTTTTAAACTGATACTCTCATTCACTACATCTCAGGGGCAAATATTATACTCTTTACTTCACTATATCTATTTGACAGCTAAGGGCTACAAGTTACTTTGAAGTTAAAAGTTTAAGATACAAATTATAGTGGCGCCTGGGTAGCTCACCTGGTAGAGCGCGCACCCAATGGCGGCTCAGTCCTCGACGCAGTGGCCGCAGACCGGCAGCCCTTTGCTGCATGTCATTCCCCATCTCTCTCCCCTTTAATGTCTGAGCTGTCCTGTCACAAATAAAGGCCTAAAATGCCCCAAAAATAATCTTTAAAAATAGAAAGACACAAATTATAGAACAGGCCTACAATCGATTATAACAAAAAAAGCATGATTAATTCATTTGGTCATTTATCAAATAGTTGTTAAAAATAGTTTAGCCTAATATGTCCAGTGATCTCATATTTCTTCTTTCTGGATTCTCTGACAAACCATAATAAAAGGTTAGGCTACTAATTTAAACTGATTATTTGCCTGTTTGTGAGTGTATAACAGTGGGGTCAATTTGACCTGTAACATATTGTATGTCATTTTTTTCCTACAGATTATAGGAGGGTTAAGTAATCTTAAAGATGTGAACTGTATGGCCTTAACAGACGTATCAACAGGAGAGTCAGGCGGTGTTGATAGAGCTCGCTCTGTACACATCCACACAGACCTGACCAGAGGCCTCATTAGGCAACAAGAGAAAGCAGCTGTGTGGGGGAACCAGGCTTCACTAAATGAACCAAAGGCTCACATATTATCAACATATTACCAGTCTGACAAGTTCAGAATCCAGAAAAGGTTCAAAGGCTTTAAAACCTCATCACAGCTAAATTTAAATGTGACGCTGCTCCTCTGTCAGAGAAATGTTGGAGGGAAAAGTAGGCTAGTCCCAAACCTGAAGCCTTCTCTCTTTTATTAATTAAATGAAGAAAATGTGTCCACATTGTGATCCACTTTTCAGCTGCTCACTTTTTATGGTCACATGTTGTATTATGATAGCCTATATGACTCAGATTGAGTTGTTGTCTGCAGCATCGTCCGCTCCCTGTAAAAGAGCTGTTATTTACTTTGGCAGTGATAAGAGATTCAACTCCTGTGTTTTAAATGCTGCCTGCAGTTGCTCTTTGGTTTACATTTACATTTCAATCACAGATTTTGAATATAAGTTACTGAATCATGCAACCTGCTGACATGATAAAGAACATGAATGCAAGACAACAGAAAAGCAGACTCATAGACATATAGCCTGTACGCTTTTTAAAGATAAAGTAGGCCTATTGATCTTTATTGAAAGGTTTTATCAGTGAGGAGTTTTACAGATGCTGATCAGCCTTTAACTCTGCAGCTGCACCTTTTATTTTCATCACTACATGCCACCAAGGGGGTAAGCTTCGCTTCAGAACTCGAGCCATCATGGCGCCATTTTGTTGCTAACTGGCCATCACCTCCTGTTAGCATTCCGCTGACCACCATTTTTTTTTACGCTTTAAAAATAAGCTAACGATTGTGTCATAACCAAGTGACTTACTGTCGCATAGTAGAGGAATTACCGTATAGTACAGGAGAAGCTCGCAGGCAGTTTCGACTTACATGAGATGTTTAGGTTTAATTACTAATGTTAACTAGCATGTTAGTGATCAATAATTAGCCTGTGCCCATGTTATCTCCTTACATACACCTACAGTCTCCGTATCTGTAAGATTGGGAATGATTGAGATTTCTCTTGGCACAGCTACCAGAAGACTTACAACTTTCAGACACGTTGCTCACGTCACATTCTCTCAGTTGGAGGCTGCGCAGTAAAGCTGGCCATCACCGGAAAAGCAACGGGGTCTATTGGTCCATTATATACTGTCTATGCATGCCGCTGGAGCGTGCTCCCTGATGACGTCACCTTTGTAAATCCCAAAACCTCTATGAATGAAGAGATCTCCCGCCGGGTGCGGTGGCGCGCGCCTGTAATCCAAGTTACCGGGAGGCTGAGGTTGGCGAATCGTTTGAGCTCAGGAGCTCTGAGCTGCAGCGGACTATGCCGATCGGGTGTCCGCGCTAAGTACGGTATCGATATGGTGCTCCTGGGGGAGCCCGGGACCACCAGGTCGTCTAAGGAGGGGTGCACCGGCCCAGGTCGGAGACGGAGCAGGCCAAAGCCCCCGTGCCGCTCAGTAGTGGGATCGCGCCTGTGAATAGACGCTGTAGTGCAGCCTGAGTAATACAGCGGGACCCAGTCTTTTTACACTCTTTCTACTGTTCTACACACAGCTGGGATAACACACACGCTCAACAACAACGTTACACTATTTTACAGCAGCTTCTTTATTTCCTTGTTCCCATGGAAACCTCCACAAACCACTTGTGTTTGTTTGTCCTCCATCGCCTCCAGCTGGACGAGAGGAGCAGTGACATCATCACACCAATTCATTCTCCGCTTTTCTTAGACTCATGTTTCCATTTACCTTTCTCATTTCTGTTGTCTCATTCAACGGACAAAGCAACTAAATAAAATAAATAATATTGTGATCATGTCTCCATGTCTAGCACAGCAAAGACAGTGCTGCACTGTGATGCTGTGTGTCTGTTAGACATGGAGACAATATTATTTTGAAAGCAACTAGGCCTACAGTATTAGCCTTTATTTGTTCAACTACTGTAGCCTACTTAAGTACGATTTTAATTTTATTTGTATTACGATTTGTATAGGCCTACTGTAGGCCTAATCCGTTATATCTCAGGGGCAAATGTTGTAGACCTACCTTTTCCTTCACTAGCCTATCTATTAGACAGCTTGGCTATAGGAATCCACATCAATAAATCCACTGAACCACTCGTAGAAAAGGTATATCCGTTTACTCGGTTAGCGACGTAAACATCTGATAATTAAGCTAGGTAGCCTATTATCTGCATTATGCCAAATGTAATTAAAAGAGTATTAAAGATTAAAAAAACTACGAAGCATTGAGCAATTTAAAAACGTAAGCAGCTTGGCGAATGTGAAACTCGAGCTTCCAGAAGTAGCTCCATACAGCCACGAAAGCCGGGGTCAGGGGAGACAGAGCGAGGTAGTATGAATATCTACAACGCCTTATCAAGGCCCTCCTCAGAAGCTCCAACTTCCAGCTCCAGAGTGTCGCAGCCACACCGCCACCTACGAATAAAGTAATGGAATCGAGCTGTATTTAAAGGCCTCCAATGTCTCAGTTGTTTCACTGAGGGGGCATATTAGTTTTTTTCTTTTCATTTCCATGTAGGACACACTCTCTGTTCATTCTCATGTCGGACACACTCTCTCTATCTCATAGTCACTGCAGACACTGAGTTCAGAATTTAAATTGTTTTAAATTGTTAATAATTTTGAAATTATTGCCGTTGATTTGTCTGACGATGCCCATTGGAATTGTGGGTAACGCCTGATACGTGCCATGTAAAAATGAATGTATGCGAATTCTCATGACTCATCCATAAAATGGGAACTTTAATCAGGTATATGGTCATGGTGAGTTGGGCTCTAAAGCTAAATCACATTTCCTCTAGCCACGGCTGCCACTGTAGTACTTTCTCAGTTATTTTGTCTGCTGAAAATACGAGCCCATTAGATTGTGTTGTCGTTTTGTTATTTTTTAATGTCGCCTCTACTCGCTTAGAATCAAACCCTCATCTAAAGCGCCATGAGGCCGGCCGGCATTACCATGTTCGGCCACAACGAGGTGTCAATGGGCAGGTGGCGCTCTTTCCCAATGACTCACAGATCTGATACTAGCCTACTGCTGGAGCCTCTTCGTTTACAGTGGACTAAGACGCGAGGAAGGGAGGCAAGTGGAGGACTCCAGGAGGCAATTTAAGCAAGTAGTGTTTACTCCGGTTTACTCGTGTGAGGAGAGTGTGTGTGTGACCTGGTGAAAAAGTGTATCATTTTGATTGGTTGTGTTTGGAAAAGGACAGCAAGTCACTTCCTGTCAGATTTTTGTGTCTTAGGTAGAGAAGCGTGTGTAGTGTGTTTTATGCAATTGAAAACGGAGTGAAAGGCTGAGAAATAGCTCATGGTCTTGGAGATTTGGTGTGTACTTTTGCTCTTTAAATGAGAGGTTTCAAAAATCGGTTGACATGTAAAGATTTTGTGTGTAAGTAGTTGTAAAAAACTGTAACCTATTATGAATCCTGTTCTTTTCATCTTCTGCAAAGTAATTACTTAGGCAAGTTAGGATGCCCTAATTTTAAACTCTTTAGACTTTTCAGGATTCATAAGACACTAGGTGTTTGTCAATGTCAAGGAAGGATTCTTCGAAGCCAGAATTTCGAGGATGCTACATCAAACTAATGTAACGTTAACATTATACCATCCACAGCGTTATACTAATAGCTTTCTCGTCTTTTCTGACAGGGACTAAGGAACAAACGGAGACGTTCATACATCTACGTGTAGGCAGCAAGCAGCTGTTTACCAGGGGGAGGGACAACACTGCGAACGGATATCGGTGAGAAGCTACACTATTGTTTAATGTTCACAAGTAGGCCTAATAGCTGTGTAATCTGCTTTTTCCCCCCCCTCAGTCAGATAGGCTTATTTTGGAGACGAAGGGGATCGGAGGGAGGGTCTCCCACACACCCAGGTCAAGAAGAAGTGGGACAACCTAAAAAACGAAGTGGGAGATATTTACTTTGGGGGTATTAATGTATGGACATAATTGTTATGCACATCTTAATGTATCGTCTGTGTTGTTTAGCCTAATTCTGACAACGACAGGTGCTGCGCTGCAGAGCAGACTGTTAGGTCCCGGTGTTGGAATCTTCTACGGTGAAACACAGTCACACTTTACACAGTTTAACGTTAGCTGTCAGCATTTTAACCGTGTTAAATCCAGCTGCTAACTAAAGGTAGGGTAACGTTTGGAGCATTACCGTCTCCAGGCTGTTCAGAACTCTGCTGCAAGGCTTTTAACTCACATTAACAAAAGAGCACACATCACGCCTGTTTTAGCAGCACTTCACTGGTTACCAGTCCAGTATAGAATTCAATTTAAAATCCTCGTCCTTACTTTTACAGCCCTGCACGGTCAAGTTCCTCCCTACATGTCTGACTTGATACAGCTTCATACTCCCACCCGTAGTCTGAGGTCATTAGGTCAGAGGCTGTAGGTTCCCCGCACTCAGTTTAAAACTAGAGGGGACCGATCAACATAGAATTGTGAGTAGAGTGTATAATCCAATGTCAACATCAGGATTAACAATTTCATTAAATAACTTATCAAACTTGTAAAACATGTGTACTGATTTTTGCTTTGAAATGTTACTGTGATATTTCTTAATTCGTAAAAAGTGATTTTTGAGAAGAAGAGAAAAGGAATGCTCTGGTCTATCCTCGGTCAGGGCAGGGCCTTTCTGTGTCAAGTTTGTATGTTCTCCCCATGTTTGCGTGGGTTTAGTGAATAATAGTGAATAACAATAGAGAATAATCCAGTCATGCTGATTGGCTTTACCTATTGTATGTCATGTGCATCATTAAAATAGTGAAGATGAATCATGTAGTGTATGTGCAATATATATGACATCCATTATGTTTATATATTATTTTACAGTATATGGTTGACAGAAACTCACAAACTATCAGCAAATAATCAGTTCTAATTAGTAACATTTTATAATGAATTGTCAGACAATTCCGGAAGAAGAAATATAAGATAATTTGATACACACTAGGCTATGTGTTTAACAACAATTTGATGAATGATCAAATGAATGAATCCCATATATTTTTAAATAACTGACTATTATCTAGGCCTATAGTTTGTATGTAACACCTTTATCTCAAAGTACATTGCAGCCTAAGCTGTCTAATAGATAGTGAAGTAAAATATATTTGGCCCTGAGATATAACAGATTAGAGTATAAAAATCGTAATACAAATAAAATTTAAATTGTACCTAAGTACAGTAGTTGAGCAAATATAAGCTATTACTGTAGTTGCTTTTTCCACCAATGCACACAGGACAATCATAACAACAAGCAGAAACACAGCAAAGACAGTGCTGCACTGTGATGCCGTGTCTCTGTTAAACATGGAGACATGATCATATTATTATTTAGTTTATTTAGTTGCTTTGTCCGTTGAATGAGACAACAGAAATGAGAAAGGTAAATGGAAACGTGAGTCTAAGAAAAGCGGAGAATGAATTGGTGTGATGATGTGATTGCTCCTCTCGTCCAGCTGGAGGCGGTGGAGGACAAACAAACACAAGTGGTTTGTGGAGGTTTCCATGGGAACAAGGAAATAAAGAAGCTGCTGTAACATAGTGTAACGTTGTTGTTGAGCGTGTGTGTTATCCCAGCTGTGTGTAGAACAGTAGAAAGAGTGTAAAAAGACTGGGTCCCGCTGTATTACTCAGGCTGCACTACAGCGTCTATTCACAGGCGCGATCCCACTACTGAGCGGCACGGGGGCTTTGGCCTGCTCCGTCTCCGACCTGGGCCGGTGCACCCCTCCTTAGACGACCTGGTGGTCCCGGGCTCCCCCAGGAGCACCATATCGATACCGAACTTAGTGCGGACACCCGATCGGCATAGTCCGCTGCAGCCCAGAGCTCCTGAGCTCAAACGATCCGCCAGCCTCAGCCTCCCGGTAACTTGGATTACAGGCGCGCGCCACCGCACCCGGCGAGTGATCTCGTCATTCATAGAGGTTTTGGGATTTACAAATGTGACGTCATCAGGGAGCAAGCTCCAGCGGCATGTAGTGACGAAAATAAAACGTGCAGCTGCAGAGTTAAAGGCTGATCAGCATCTGTAAAACTCCCTCTCTGATCAAAGTTAAAGTTAGGCCTACATCAGTAATGCTTGTAAACACAGGAGGAACTTCATATGTTGTACTCTGATTGTGGACAATTACCAGTTCATCTCACGAAACATTAATATTTGCAATCTATTCGCAATAGACAACTATAGTCCTATCTCTTATTTCTACATTTCTCTTCCGGGAACTGTTTACAAACCACTGATCATTTCAAATGTTATAGGCCTACAAGTGAGGCCTGTTCTGACAGTCAATAACAAGACAATATGTGGAACATATTTCACTGGGGATGTAACAATGGTGACATGGGAGATCACTGCATGCTTCTTTATTTTCTTGTAAACCTTCAGAAACCAGTTCTGTTTATATGTCCTACGCCGCCTGCATCTGGAGGAAAGGAGCAACCAACAATTAATTCACAGCAATTCATTCTCTGTTTTTTGGACTCACATATTTCCACTCACATTTCTATTTACCATTTACCTACAGTGGTGTGAAAAAGTGTTTGCCCCCTTCCTCATTTCCTGTTCCTTTGCATGTTTGTCACACTTAAGTGTTTCGGAACATCAAACCAATTTAAACAATAGTCAAGGACAACACAAGTAAACACAAAATGCAATTTGTAAATGAAGGTGTTTATCATTAAAGGAGAAAAAAAATCCAAACCATCATGGCCCTGTGTGAAAAAGTGATTGCCCCCTAAACCTAATAACTGGTTGGGCCACCCTTAGCAGCAACAACTGCAACCAAGCGTTTGCGATAACGTGCAATGAGGCTTTTACAGCGTCCTGGAGGAATTTTGGCCCACTCATCTTTGCAGAATTGTCCTAATTCAGTTACATTAGAGGGTTTTCGAGCATGAACGGCCTTTTTAAGGTCATACCACAACATCTCAATAGGATTCAGGTCAGGACTTTGGCTAGGCCACTCCAAAGTCTTCATTTTGTTTTTCTTCAGCCATTCGGTGGTGGACTTGCTGGTGTGTTTAGGATCATTGTCCTGCTGCAGAACCCAAGTTCGTTTCAGCTTGAGTACACGAACAGATGGTCGGACATTCTCCTTCAGGATCTCTTGGTAGACAGCAGAATTCATAGTTCCTTTTATCACGGCAAGTCTTCCAGGTCCTGAAGCAGCAAAACAGCCCCAGACCATCACACTGCCACCACCATATTTTACAGTTGGTATAATGTTCTTTTTATGAAATGCAGTGTTCCTTCTACGCCAGATATACTTGGACACACACCTTCCAAAGAGTTCCACTTTTTGTCTCATCGGTCCACAGAATGTTGTCCCAAAAGTCTTGGGGATCATCAAGATGTGTTCTGGAGAAATTGAGGCGAGCTTTGATGTTCTTTTTGCTCAGCAGTGGTTTCTCCTTGGAACTCTGCCATGCAGGCCATTTTTGCCCAGTCTTTTCCTGATGGTGGAGGCATGAACGCTGACCTTAACTGAGGCAAGTGAGGCCTGCAGTTCTTTGGACGTTGTTGTGGGGTCTTTTGTGACCTCTTGGATGAGTCGTCGCTGCGCTCTTGGGGTAATTTTGGGCGGCCGGCCACTCCTGGGAAGGTTCACCACTGTTCCATGTCTTCGCCATTTGTGGATAATGGCTCTCACTGTGGTTCGCTGGATTCCCAAAGCTTTGGAAATGGCTTTATAACCCTTTCCAGACTGATAGATCTCAATTACTTTCTTTCTCAATTGTTCCTGAATTTCTTTGGGTCTCGGCATGATGTGTAGCTTTTAAGGATCTTCTGGTGGACCTTACTGTGTCAAGCAGCTCCTATTTAAGTGATGCCTTGATTGTGAACAGGTGTGGCAATAATCAGGCCTGGGTGTGGCTAGAGAAATTGAACTCAGGTGTGGACAACCACAGTTATAGTATGTTTTAACAAGGGGGGCAATCACTTTTTCACACAGGGCCATGATGGTTTGGATTTTTTTTCTCCTTTAATAATAAACACCTTCATTTACAAATTGCATTTTGTGTTTACTTGTGTTGTCCTTGACTTTTGTTTAAATTGGTTTGATGTTCCGAAACACTTAAGTGTGACACACATGCAAAGGAACAGGAAATGAGGAAGGGGGCAAACACTTTTTCACACCACTGTATCTAAATTACATTTAACCATCTACAACATTTTGATCTCCACTCAAAAACAATTAGTTAGGAACTGTTTCTTCCAACTGAGAAATATTTCCAAATTAAGAACACTAGTGACTAAGGGTGAGTTAGAGATGATCATCCATGCTTTCATTTCTTCATGTTTGGATTATTGCAACAGTCTTTTTACCTGTTTGAGTAAGAAGGAGCATTACCGTCTCCAGGCTGTTCAGAACTCTGCTGCAAGGCTTTTAACTCACATTAACAAAAGAGCACACATCACGCCTGTTTTAGCAGCACTTCACTGGTTACCAGTCCAGTATAGAATTCAATTTAAAATCCTCGTCCTTACTTTTACAGCCCTGCACGGTCAAGTTCCTCCCTACATGTCTGACTTGATACAGCTTCATACTCCCACCCGTAGTCTGAGGTCATTAGGTCAGAGGCTGTAGGTTCCCCGCACTCAGTTTAAAACTAGAGGGGACCGATCACTCCAAGCAGTGGCTCCTAGGCTGTGGAATGTCTTGCCTCCCTCTCTACGTTGTGTGAATTCTGTTGAATCTTTTAAAAAGCAATTAAATTTCTGTTCAAGCTTTTAGTTAGTTGAGGTTTTTATGGTTGTTTGTTATGTTTCTATTTGTATTTAAATTTTCTTGTATTTTAATTTGTTTTATTGTATTGCATTTTATTTTGAAGCACTTTGTGATTTTTATCTGTGAAAGGTGCTATACAAATAAACTTTACTTACTTACTTACACAACATACAATTGTGAGTATAGAGTGTATAATCCAATGACATCACTCCCTCCCTGTGCGTGGATGTCTGTCTCATGTCAACATCAGGATTAACAATGCGTGGATGTCTGTCTCATGTCAACATCAGGATTAACAATTTCATTAAATAACTTCTCAAACTTGTAAAACATGTGCACTGATTTTTGCTTTGAAATGTTACTGTGATATTTCTGAATTCGTAAAAAGTGATTTTTGAGAAGAAGAGAAAAGGAATGCTCTGGTTCCATCCTCGGTCAGGGCAGGGCCTTTCTGTGTCAAGTTTGTATGTTCTCCCCATGTTTGCGTGGGTTTAGTGAATAATAGTGAATAACAATAGAGAATAATCCAGTCATGCTGATTGGCTTTACCTATTGTATGTCATATGTGCCTCATTAAAATAGTGAAGATGAATCATGTAGTGTATGTGCAATATATATGCCATCCATTATGTTTATATATTATTTTACAGTATATGGTTGACATAAACTCACAAACTATCAGCAAATAATCAGTTCTAATTAGTAACATTTTATAATGACTTGTCAGACAATTCAGATAGAAGAAATATAAAATAATCTGATACACACACTATAGGCCATGTGTTTAACAACAATTTGATGAATGATCAAATGAATGAATCCTATATATTTTTAAATAACTGACTATATTCTATAGTTTGTGTAAAACCTTTATCTCAAAGTAGCCTACCTTGTAGCCTATAGCCAAGTTGTCAAATAGATAATGAAGTAAAAGGTACAACATTTGCCCCTGAGATATAACGGATTAGAGTATAAAAATCGTAATACAAATACAATTAAAATTGTACCTAAGTACAGTAGTTGAGCAAATATAGACTATTACTGTAGTTGCTTTCTCCCAATGCACACAGGACAATCATAACAACAAGCAGAAACACAGCAAAGACAGATCTGCACTGTGATGCTGTGTGTCTGTTAGACATGGAGACATGATCATATTATTATTTAGTTTATTTAGTTGCTTTGTCCGTTGAATGAGACAACAGAAATGAGAAAGGTAAATGGAAACGTGAGTTTCCATTTAGAAAAGCGGAGAATGAATTGGTGTGATGATGTGATTGCTCCTCTCGTCCAGCTGGAGGCGGTGGAGGACAAACAAACACAAGTGGTTTGTGGAGGTTTCCATGGGAACAAGGATATAAAGAAGCTGCTGTAACATAGTGTAACGTTGTTGTTGAGCGTGTGTGTTATCCCAGCTGTGTGTAGAGCAGTAGAAAGAGTGTAAAAAGACTGGGTCCCGCTGTATTACTCAGGCTGCACTACAGCGTCTATTCACAGGCGCGATCCCACTACTGAGCGGCACGGGGGCTTTGGCCTGCTCCGTCTCCGACCTGGGCCGGTGCACCCCTCCTTAGACGACCTGGTGGTCCCGGGCTCCCCCAGGAGCACCATATCGATACCGTACTTAGCGCGGACACCCGATCGGCATAGTCCGCTGCAGCTCAGAGCTCCTGAGCTCAAACGATTCGCCAGCCTCAGCCTCCCGGTAACTTGGATTACAGGCGCGCGCCACCGCACCCGGCGAGTGAGCCCTTCATTCATAGAGGTTTTGGTATTTACAAATGTGACGTCACCAGGGAGCACGCTCCAGCGGCATGTAGTGACGAAAATAAAACGTGCATCTGCACATCTGCATGCAGAGTTAAAGGCTGATCAGCATCTGCAAAACTCCCTGATCAAAGTTAAAGTTAGGCCTACATCAGTAAGGCTTGTATACAGGAGGAACTTCATATGTTGTAGCTACTCTGATAGGCTACGTGTGGAAAATGACCAGTTCATCTCACAAAACATTAATATCTGCAATGCAATCTATTCGTAATAGACAACTATAGTCCTATCTCTTATTCTATATTTCTCTTCAGGGAAATAACTGTTTACAAAACACTGATAATTTCAAATGTTATAGGCCTACGGCCTGTTCTGACAGTCAATAACAAGACAATATGTGGAACATATTTCACTGGGGATTTTAAAATGGTGACATAGGAGATCACTGCATGCTTCTTTATTTTCTTACAAACCTTCAGAAACCAGTTCTGTTTATATGTCCTACGCCGACTACAGCTGGAGGAAAGGAGCAACCAACAATTAATTCACAGCAATTCATTCTCTGTTTTTTTGGACTCACATTTCCGGTCACATTTCTATTTACCATTAACTTACCTAAATTACATTTAACCAACAACATACAGTTGTGAGTATAGAGTGTATAATCCAATGACATCTCTCTATCCCTAGGTGGATGTCTGTCAAACTTGTAAAACTGATTTTTGCTTTTACTGTCAAACTTGTAAAACTGATTTTTGCTTTTACTGTGATTTTACAGGGAAATTGATCTTTCAAAATAAATACGGTATATTATGTATTTATTTTCCTCCTGTATCTGTTTTAGATTTGACAATTTCACCAGTATTTACCAGCTGTTCCTCGTGCCCCCTCTGCTCATTTTAGTTAGTTAGCACAGCCCCAATTCCTGCTCTTATTGGTCCGACCACCTGTCACACCGCCCCATTCCTGCTCTTATTGGTCCGACCACATGTCACTCAGACGGCTGTCGGGTTCATTTCAGTCCAGCTGATATTCGTTTCAGTGCAGGTACCTGAAATTGTGATTTACCAGAATGGCGGGACGTCTTCTTCTTCGAGCTTGTACCACAACAACATTGCAGCTGAGGAGCAATGTGGTAGCTAGACCGTTACACCGTGCCATAGCCACGGCCAAAGGTAAGAGTCTGTTTGTAACCGACGCAGACTTTAGACCGTACTAACTACAGGGCCGCAGACTAGGGTGAAAGCACGGCTGTCATTGGCCATGGGAGTTAAGTTGAGGGAGCTAATGTTAAGTTAGACTGGTAACGTTAGTCACGTACGTATTAAAGCGATATTTTGTATTGCGTAGTTTGGTGGCTATAATCATACACAACGTCTGCATGATGTTATCTTGCTACCACTGGTGCTTTTACTATGTAGAGGATAAATAACATTGGATTTTGACAAACAATATTTACTTGCAGTAATGAAATGGCTTGTTTTGTGATTACTTAATGTGCTGGGACATGTCTATGTACCACTGGCATGTCACTATGTTCCGCCTTAATGTAAGTACAACGTTTGAATCAAATGATGAAGGTCATTTGGATTGAAACTCGTGGAAAGGCCTTTGATAGAACCACCCCCCCTCCGGCAGGCGTCTGTTGGATAGATGCCAGTATCCTGATAGGGGACAGGAGCAGGCTGGGTTGGGTGGCGTCCACTGCCGACGTGCAGTTATGGCATGCAAGTAGACCGACAGCCCGACTGTAATGTGCACACAGCACAACGTGACCGGATGACTTTGAATCATTCATTTTAATGGAAACCTTTCCCATATTTATTTTTCAGGAGTACCAACAGATGAGGAACAGGCCACTGGACTGGAGCGACGTGCCCTGCAGGCCCTCAAACATGGAAAGGTATGCTACAAAACACACAAGTATACTGTGTTTTTAAATTTGCATGTACTAATGTTCTTCAATTTTACATTACAGGATCCCTACAGTATGCTGAAGCCCAAGGAGTATGCTGGCACCAAGGAGGACCCTCACATTGTGCCAGGCATTGGAACCAAAAGGCTGGTGGGCTGTCTTTGTAAGTAAAGTTCATTAAAGGCAAAGCCCAGTGATCTGTATGCATGTGTAAATTACAAAACCAGGTGAAATCGTAATATAATTCTCTGCAGGTGAGGAAGACAACACTGCTATTGTGTGGTTCTGGCTTCACGAGGGAGATGCCCAGCGCTGTCCTTCCTGTGGTTCCCACTATCAGCTGGTCCACCACGAGCTGCCCCATTGAAACTAAATTTCACAAAAGCTCTGTACAAATGGGACAAACAACATTCATATTTACCTCCTTAATGGCCTGCAATATGTGCATATCACTTATTAAAATGTATACCTGAACTGTCTTGATGGACATCTCTTTCAGATTTGAATTAAGAAACCAATCAACAGTCATCATCATGCTGTGACAAAGGGCCAGTTAAATTATTAAAACTAAACTGGGCTACTTTTTGTGGTACCACGATCGTTGAATTTCAGTCATCATAAACTTTTTGCTGTAATTCCCAAAGGCAAGATGTTGCAATAAACCAATGATCCAGGAAGACTCCTTAATGCCTTTCTAACAGGTCTTTTATCCCCAAAGTAGTTTATAAGTAGGCATGGGCCTGTATGAGATTCTGACGGTATAACCTTCAGCAAAAATATCACGGTTTCAAGGTATTACAATGATATAAATGTATTATTTTTTAAATGTCTGGGTAAAAAAAAAAAACATTTCCATTGAACACAATTTTATTTTAAAACCCACTTAACACTGGCAGGGAGAGGGATTTTTAAACTGCACTTTTAAAATACAGCTCATACCTTAGGAACGGTATGACAGAAATATTTTTATTTTATTTTTTTTAAACCGTGACTTTTTCAAACCTCGGTATACCTTGAAACCGGTAACAGGCCCATGCCTGTCTATATCCTCAACGTTACACTTTCAGGATTGCTCTGGTGCAGTAGGAAATTCCGCCGGATGCACGTCTTTTTGCCGATGTCAGTTTCCTTCCGCTTTCTTTGTGTTGGAATTTTAAACTCTGGATTTCTGAGGACTATGGTTAACTGCTCCTCAGATCTCTGCAGGGTAAATCCAGACTGCCAGCTAGATTATCTGTCCAACCTGAGTTTTCTCACGCACGACTTAACAACTTTGAACGCACACTGTCCTTCCTCCAACAAGTTCCTTGGCTATTTTGCAGCGGAGCTTAGCACCGCCCATGACTATTGTGATTGGTTTAAAGAAATGCCAATAAACCAGAGCATGGTTCTTCTCCCATCCCGTAATGCTGTGTGCACGGTCTGGCAAAGCGAGATTATCCCCAAAGTAACTCCGATTTATTTCAGTGGCTGTACTTTTTGTTTTTATTCGTGGATTGTTTTAAGGCTGACAGCCAAGAAAATCCACTCCGGATCTAAAGCAAACTGCTCTGAATCAAATGTCACAACATACTCATGTGAAACATAAAGAGTTAGTTTACATTGTCTGGGTTTAGACACTTCATGCACAGGGTATGGACACAACATCAGTATGTCCTGTAAAATACAATATGATTCACTGCAGTAGCCATGCAGCAACTACTACCACATCACCACCACAATGGAGCTTAAAATGTGGCATTTTTGTTAAGACCCTGTCCGAAAGGTTTTGATTTAAATCTGGTCAATTTTGAGGCCTGTGTGTGTGTGTGTGTGTGTATATATATATATATATATATTTTTTTTCTCCCCACCAGTATAGATGGACATAACAGAAAAATCTCACCATAACATTACATTATAAGCTTCAGAAAGGTAGTGCTACTGCATTTCATTGAATTTTACAGGTATTCTCGTTGCTGTATGCATTCCCTGCACTCTATATACCAGTAGTTTGCATCATCGTACTCCTCCTATCCAAACGTAAAGAAAATCATCTACAAGAGCAAGATTTGACTTGTAATAGAGCAAATACTGTGAGGGGCAAAAAGCTGAAAAACAAAAAAAAAGCTGGAAAATTAAAGTCAAAATTACCAATGTAAGTTTAGACATCCAACTCTTAATCAGTTCTAGTGCCATGTGGCCTTCTCGTTTTTTTCACCCAGTGTTCGATTCTTACAGCAGAATCCAGACTGTGAAACCAAACATTTGGTAATGTGGTTGCCATCAACAGTCTAGGCATTTCTGTGGACCATCAGGCCAGATTAAAGCCTTGGTTGTGATCTATAGCCTGTAGAAGCTTCTCCCGGAGGGTTTCCAGACTCCTGTACTTGGGCAGGTCCAGCAGGTTGAAGCAGGTGTGGGCCACAGGTAAGTAATGCTCCCCGCCACCGGTTGGCTGGATCACCAGCTTCAGGCTTTTCATGCCCAAAATGGGTATGCGGTCACTTCCTGTGAGGAACACTGTAAAAAAGCCAGAGTTTCACTTTTCAAGCTGCACATAAAAAACATGAGTATGATCAGCTTTGCGAAACAGCAGCTCCTCTGATATATATTTTTTTAATTTAAAACAAGCCATGCATGGTGGGGCAGCACTTACAGAGAAACTGTTTTTTCTTCTCTAAAGGAAGATTGTGGAACACCTCCCAGAAGAGCCTGATGGTGGGATGGTCCGCCCAGTACTCCCCTTTGTATTCAGTGCTCTGAAAGGTGGAGACAAAAGTTGTGTACCATTTTAAATTACGCGACTGATTTTGACAAAGAAGGTGAGATGACATTTCCATTCGTCATTATATGAAACGAGACCTTTTCGAGCTCCGTCCAGTCATAGTTGGTGTTACCAATGACCATGGCTTGCAGTTCATTTGGCTGGAACAGCTCTAGAACCTTCCCACCGCACACCTTGTGGAAGCCTGCATAGAAGCACTCAAACAGCGGGGCCACTGATGTGTTGAAAACGTAGTCCACGTATGCATTGACGAAGTCTTGCCTAGAGGAAGAAAGAAGGAATCCATATAAAAGTAAAGTGATTTTTGTAAACGTGATGTGCAAAATACAGGGGGGAATACAGCAATATGACCAAATTTGTAAAACAAGAAAAATTTAGTGGTTAAAGGTCCAGTGTGTAACGTGTTTAGTTGTCCATTATCAAAATCTGTGTTTCCCGTTCACAAACTTGTCCTTTTCATGAATATTTACCACCACCATCCATTCCAAGTATTCCTTTTGGCTTGAAATTTTACATTTGCATTCGCGTGAACTGGGGTAGACGCTCCATATTCATGCGCCATCTTGAAATACGTTAGCCGGTAAGGGACATACAGGACATACGGCTCCGCCTTTTGCGTTTTCGCTGTCACGCGATAAACTCACAGGTGCTGCTAATGCTGCTAATGGGTATTGTAGCTTCGCGGCCCCCGGCAAGTTTGAAGAAGGAAACGTGGAGGACCACACATATTCAAAATCCAAATTTCAGGAACAGGAGTCGTCTTCTTCGCCCAGAAAAAAAAAAAAAAAGGATATTGAAAAGAGCAAGAGACAGGCTTTTTGAAGCGTGAAGGCTACCGTAGCTGTAATAAGTACTCTGAACTGCGTGGTGCCAGAGAGTTGATTGCGAAATATGATCTCAACGCTAGATGGGAGAAATTCCCACACATTGGACCTTTTAAAGGTTCGGAACACTTAAGCAGAGAGACTTCACTAAACACAGTTTAGTAAGTTTGACATTTTGGGAAACAATTTGTGAAAATGTGTTTTTACACCAGTCTTTTAAACGGATGATGCAAACTTTTAATTGGTGAACTTTAGAGGTGGTAGGGGGATTGTGATACCTTTGGGCAGAGCCACGCTAGCTGTTCCCCTGTTCAGACTGATCTCATGAAGTAGAATTCGTATGCCGCTTTTGCGTGTTATCAAGATGCATAATTGCTTTATCAACGCCGTTCGGCCGCCATTGACCTACATTACGTGTGAATTTTTGCCATAGCGAGTAGTATGAAAGGACGTAAATCTGCGGAGGGAGGTTGGTTGGGGCGGCGGATGTGTAAATCAAAGGAATCATTGCGTCCCGCGAGTGGCGTTTGTTATTCTTTTAAGCCTTCCCCAATGTTTCTTTCCTAAACCCAACCGTTTATTGTTTTCCTAAGCGTGTGATGTTGGTCACTGTCGTGTTTTTGTTGTTTTTTGTGTTACTAAAGCCTTTCCCAATATTCTTTTCCTAAACATGCTGTTGACGTTGTTCTCGCGATAGTACGGCACGTTCTCGCGATAGTACGGCACGTTCTCGCGATAAGACGCCACATGGCGTTTACATCCACTGTATACAGTATAGACATACATGTGGAAAGCTCAAAATGCGTCCAGATAACACGCCATTTGGCTTTAGGAAAGTGTTGTGTATGTTTACGCAAAGTCATGATGCCATGTTGCCCGGTTACCAGTCTTTATGCTAAGCTAACTGGCTGCTGGCTTCAGCCCCATATTTACTGTACGGACGAAAGAGTCAATCTTTTCATCTAACTCTCGGCAGGAAAGCAAATAGGCATATTTCCAAAAATGTCAAACTACTCCTTTAAACAACATCTGCTATTGGTTAAAACAACGACTGAGACAATTGAACCTGTTTGACTGATTGACATTGATGTCTTCGCCATTCGGTACTAGTTCCAAGACCTCTGTGGCACCATAGTTTTCCTCTGTGATCTGAAAAAATAAACCGTGTTAAGATATTGCTGCTATGATATTCAGAAATCACAACTATGTGTTTTACACTTCATGCACCACAGAGACCGTTGTTTGACAATCGTCTTACTGTGAAGTTCAAGCAGAAGGTTTCCTCCAAGTCATCTTCTGTGTAGTCAAGTAACTGCTGCAGACTCCTAGTTTAAGAGGAGAAAGAACGTTTTCCATTATTTTCTTAAAACAGACAGGTTGAACACTTTCTTTGACTTTCTTGTTATCTTTCAAATAACTGTGTGGTAATATAATTAACAGTAAAAGACTCCATTTCAGATGCAGTTCAGAGAATACCATGGTAAACTGACATTCACAAACATGTTAAATGGGAACCTTAGATGACTGTTCCTTGATCTGACCTTCCCACATCTGGCATTAGCTCTTTCAGGTCATCCAGTGTCGGCTTCCTCTTCAGGAGCTTCTTGTAAAGGGCCACAGGGAAGTTGAGCTCCACTATAGTGAGGTTGTAGATGGCCAGGCCACAGATGATCCCGATCAGGTTAAACAAGTCGATGTCCTCAAAAGTCTGCGAGGGATACGGAAAGGACCAAATCCATAATACGATCACTTCAGTGTCCCCATTACTGAGGGCTTTTAAGGGCGTTTTCACTAAGGCAGGACCTTGTTGAGTTTGGTTTGATTGAACCCTGGAGCATTTTACCCCCTTGCTGCGGGTCATTTTGGACAGAAGACACGACCTTCTCCTCCTGTATTTACTTTCTAGCTCCTGCTCCAGACACATCGGACCAATAAGGGGAGAAAACTGTCTTCCTGGGTTTGTAGTAGTGATGCATTTTGGTTCACGTAGATTTTTCTCTGTGTGAAAGGAAACTGAACCAAGGGGGGAAACGCTCCAAGTTTACAAATTCATCAACTGATTCGGACCAGAGCAAACTACAGGTGTGAAAACGCCCTGAGAGTGCACTTATAGCTATAATATATATATATGTGTGTGTGTGTGTGTGTGTGTGTGTGTGTGTGTGTGTGTGTGTGTGTGTGTGTGTGTGTACCTTGTTTGAAAACCAGATAAGCCTGGACTCCTCGTAGTAACGAAACATCCCATATTTTGGATCCAGCAGCTCTTTCATGATCAGGAGGAAGAACTCCTTTCTCACACCTCCTGCATCGACGGCCTCTTCTCCCACGAAGATCACCTGCCATGAATGTCGCAAACATTAGAGCAACGGCAATACCTTTTATGTTTGAATTGAAATGGCAACAGATTTGTAAATATACTGCGTGTATTTTACTAGCAGAACACTTGAAGCTACATCATATTAATGATGAATAAATGATATATGAACCCATCCATATAGCCATGTCCTGATATCATGCATTATTTAATTATTGACATAAGCCCTTAAATTAGACAACCTGTATGAAATCATTACATTTTTTTATTTTCAACCTGAGCATGAGTCAGTTTTGTGTCCACCTGATGAATGTAAGTCCAAAAATTCCATGAACCCTTTTTTTTTTTTTTAGCTCTGCTTTGTTTTCCACCAACTTCTGAGCGAAATATCGGCCTCTTAAGCAGCTAAATGCTCCACAATGCTCACCAACTATTTGTTAACTTTCTCTGTGCTGGATGGTGCTGGGCAGGTAGTGTACAGTGGGTTTTTAGAGCTTCCTTTTTGCTGGAAACAGCTGCCTGCTGCAATGACCAACCAAAAATGCCAAAACAACAAGCAGAAAGACACTAGAACGCTGAGAGGACCCGCAGAGTTATTATCTATGGGGTCGTCACTGCGAGCACCTTCCACATACACTCATTTGTTCCATTGTTAATGGAAAATTATTATTATTATCAGGGATGCACCAAATCCAGGATTTGTTCCACCAAACCAAACCCTACGCTTGCACCATGCGCGCTACGCTGGTCGCTGAACCCCAACTCCAAATCTGGATTCGGTGCATCCCTAATTATTATAGCAGCTTTTACCTTGAGTGGTTTCTTGTAGTCAACGTTCTTGGACTTCCTGAGGACTTCCATGGTGTCTCCAACAATGTTTTCCCTCCGGACGATGAGGATGAGGCACGGGTTGACGGATTCCACCGCTGGCATGAACATGGAGCTGAAGTTTTGCATCTGTGCCTGGTCCACTGCCATCTACCAATATGACAAGGGGGGATGATGAATTATTTACACCTTTATACGTTTCAAAGATGTATCAAATCGTTTGACAGCACTAGATTCAGCTCCTTATTTACCTGCATCTGTATGACAGCATCAGTGTGAAGCAGTGTGGTCTTTGCTTGGGCGTCAAACACAAAGGGATACCTGCACAGAGTCACCCCACCATCAGGACCCTGAGGATACAGAGGCATAAACAAATGGTTCACACGGATGCCTAAACGTAGACAAATGTAGTTACCATGATATTATCAACAGGGGACTCACCATTGGGTACATCTGCCTCTGAATCCATGTGACGTAGTCATTTCGGATGTCTATCAGGTCATCCAACTCGTGGATGTAGAATTTATCGTACTGAATGATGTGTCCTGCTCTCTCACTCACCTGAAGCAAAAGAAAAATGGATGTTATCAACAGTTCTTCCAGGTACTGTATGACGTACACGCGGCAGCTGTTCTAACACAAATCCATGCATTTTTTTTTCTTTTCTTCATTTCTCACCATGTGCAGGATCTCCAGGAGTCGGAGGGACGTGTCCAGGAAACAGGTGAAAATTCTCTGCTCTACCGAAGGAATGCCCATCTTGTGCATCTGAAGCAGATACACCACCACTCCCTTGTACAACTCAACCAGCCGCTGGAAGACTCGGGGCTCAAACGTAGACCACCAGTTCCCTGATGCAAATACCAAGACCAAACATTTCGTGAGAAGAAAGAAAGAAAGATGAAAAGCAGACATTTTCAAAGAAATTGTTGGATCATTTTTGGCATAAAAAAAACCCCAAACATTCTTCATCCTACCTAGCACCTTCAATGGAGCCTCTTTCAGACTGAGGAGTGATTTGGCAAACGGGATAGCGATGGTCACGTAATTATTTCGGTCACTGAAGAGAGGGCATTCTGGGAGAGTGAGGTAGAGTCTCAGGGCTTCAATGTCTGGAGGAGAGTTGCTTAGTCTGGGAATTAGGTTCTTCTCCAGACTGGCAGCAATCTGAGGGGGACAGAACAAAGAATACAGGTCTGTTATGAATAGTGTCATAATCCCTCAGTGATGCATCTCCTGAATCAATGCTAGTTTCATGAACACTGTGTTAAGAAAGGCGGTAGGTAAGTACCCACTATGTACCCAGGGACCCAACATGGGTAAGGGTTTCAAAAAAATGCCTGCAATTCAAAGTTGAGGCTGAACTTTGCTGTCAAAACATAAAAGAAAATTGAACTTAATTGCAATAAATTAAGTTCAAATAAAAAATGCAATAAGCAATAATTGTATATTAAACAATGAATACTGGGGCTACTTATTTATAGAGTATACATATTGTGCCTTTAAGTTTCTCAAGTTTAATTATGCTGATGTTCTATAATGTAAATCCTCATGGTGAAAGCATTATCCAGTCATTACATTATGTTGAGAAAAGAGGGCTGGAATATGCTGATTTCAGATTGTGCCGATTTAGATCTAAATGTTATAAACCCTTAGCCTAGAAATCTAGACGCACCGTAGCGGCAGCAAATGGAATTTGCAGCCAGGGTTGTCTAGCAACTTTCCGTTGGCTTGCGAGCTGGAAAAACCAAACTCTAGTCAAGCCAATCACATCGTGTATAGAGTCGGTGGGCGGGCTTAACATAATGACGGCAGAGTTGCGACGGTTCCACGTGAATTCCCTGCTACTTGAAAACAAAGAAGATGGCTGCTGCTGCTGGCGAACAGTGGTCTTTCGAATCGGCTTTGGCCACGATGCTGGAAGACTTGGAGTTAAGCTTTTCTTTGAGAAAAGAACAAAGAACGGCACTGAAGTCATTCTTAAAAAAGGAAGATGTGTTCGTAGTTTTGCCGACCGGATACAACAAAAGTTTAATCTATCAACTAGCTCTGCTACCTTCTTTGTTGCTCTTGCGCTATCCTATTGCGTGCAGAGGGAATTTGAAAGACAACCGTTTATCCCCGCCCCTCGGATTGAGCCCTGCCAATGGTGAGTTCCCAGACCCACCATCTTGATGTGGGTCTGGCTTTTAGTAAACCCTATTAACCATTACATATTATTGTGTTTACTTGTTGATTCAGCAATATGTACAAGTATGACAATTGATGTATAAGGGGAAGGGGGGTACATACTGTATGTTTGGGGCACAGATTTCTGCGCTACGCCACTGACAGTTATAAAATATATATACCGTACTGTTCCCAGGCAACAAATCAAAAATGATATGAGCGTCTTACAAAAGGAAAACAGTGACAAGATCAGGCAGGCCCAGTTCAGCCAGACTGATGGAAATAATGTGAGAAATATTGGTGCGCAGAAACTGAAACCCAATTTCTGCAAATTGTTTGTGCAGGAGGACTGCTATGCACATTTACAGCAAATATGTAAAGCATAAAGAACAATATACATTTGATGTAATGGTTGCAATAAACTAGTGGCAAAACAGCAACATGGATAATGGTGCAGCGACAGCAGGGTTTGTTTGTGACCGCTGACCTGCTGAGCGATCTCAGGGTGATCTCGTTGGACCAGTCTGTGAAACAGGAGGCGAGCCTGGTTCATATCCACCCCTGAACATTTACTGCTGGTACTGTAGTGATCTGGATGACTGTGGAAAAGAAACAATACACACTGACTGTGACAAAAAAAAAAAAGCCCCACCTGGGAGTAGGTCTGATACTTCGAGGTTACTAACATGTGGTAAGGAGTTCTCAATTTAGACATATATTCGTTGCAAATAGTATATGAATAAGAAGGATCAAATGCGTAAAGAAAATGCATTGGATTTGATAATAATGAAGACTTTGAGAGCAGACTGTCGATGAAAATGTATTGAATCTAAAATGCAATTACCTCATTGACAGAAAAGATCCATTGAGGCAGCTTGCTGAGGAGAACACGAGGTCAATCTCACTAAAGGAATCATCAAAGCGAGTCATTAGTGGGACGATTTTTCACAAGAAAATCTCCATAGAGCACATTTGCAAAAAGATACAGTAGCACCTTTACGGTACTTCCTCCGTAGGCTTAGTTCTTTTGGAACCAGCGGCCAGATTATTTCTCTATTTCATAACTCAGTGATTCAGTGATATCATGCTGTACTGCATCACAGCCTGGCTCAGCAGCCTATCTGCTAAACTTAAAACTAAATTATACAATCAACTCAAAGTTAGAAACCTGTTCAGTCCTTTCAAACAATCCACAAGAAGAGCACGCTCAGACTTGCTAACAGCATCTCTTCTGACTCCATTCATGTTTTAAATCAGAGATCTTCAACAGTGGGTCCGGAGACCCCTATGGGGGCCTCAGAGTTGCTGCAGGGGGGGCCACCAAATCATTGTTTAAACGTATACATTAACATGAATCCAACATATTTGTAAAGCCAAATCTATTTTTAATTTACACAACATTCATGATAGGCTTACTGGCCTGTAGGTAAGGTAGGCATCCACAGATAGTTAAGCTCAAGGATTCACAGTTCAACATTTTAACATTAAAACATGACACACTATTTCGACAATTATGTTAATAGCTTAGTCTTGTATGCACCATAAAAAGGCATATAAATGCTCTAGGCCACCTTACACGTTATTGTAGGTCCAGTTTAATATGCAACTCAATTTTATACATTATATTTAGTAAATGCTCCGTCTCTTTTTCAGCTAAAAATGTTGAAGACCCCCGTTTTAAATTATGAATACCAACTTCTGCCTTCTAACAGTTGCTAAACCAAAATCAGTTGGCTGCCAATTAAGATCTGGACCCGAGGATATCATCAAACACGTTTCTTTGCCATGGCTGTTGACATGTCTTCATCTTTGTACTATATGTGTAATTGTTATCTAGCTCTGTGTGTATTTTTCATTTTTTATTTCTTCTTTTTGAGCGGAGCCGCTCAGAAACGCTAAATGAATTTCGGTGTGAACGGACAATAGAGTTGTATCCAGTGGTGTAGTCTACGTGATACGCAGGTATATGGAGTATACCCACTAGGAAAGGTCAAGGATTTCAGTATAACCGCCTTCCAAAAACGCTAGGATAACGTTTACGTAACGATGATTGTTTTGTGAAAGAACTTTCACACTTATGTTCATAAATTCACCCTGTCTGTGTTGCGAGTCGCCTAGGAACAACAACACAGTTGTTCTCTGCGCAAATTTGAAATTAAGAAATGTGAATCACTAAAGTAGATATATGAAACGAAAGCAAATTTAAACTACAATCCCTCAGTGATTTGGTAAGCCTGCCGCTGAAGCTATACTGCCGCTTCGGATGACACTGCCGCAGATGTTAACGTCACAGAAACTCCAGAAAATGAGCCAGAAGAGGCTGATGCTTTATGCGGTAACGTTACAAAAAACCCTGAGGTCGTCACTCTGGGACAGGCGAGTCTAATGCTGGGAGGGAAAATAAATTACAGTATACTCACTACAAAAAAAATAGACTACACCACTGGTTGTATCGTATAAAGAAGTTACAGAATCATTTTGTAACTTGTTAAACAAGTTTTTCACAACTTGTTTAACTGTAATAAAAAAAGATCTCTATTTCTGTTCCAGTGGATTAAGGAGAAGCCTCCCTCGATGACGCAATGGTACAGAGAAACATTTTAGGTTTTTCCTATGGAACATCTTAGCGCTATTTTAAAGGGTAACATTTTCTTTTTTTATAATATATGGCAACCCGTTCTCGATTACTTTCTTAGTGATCTACTGCAGAAATGGCGTCTGCACCTTGCTTTTACAAATAAGTCATAGATTCTTTAACGTCTTCCTTTGACATGACTCTAATGCAAATAATGACATATATAATATGGTCCTAATGTGTGTTGATGTAACATGTACAATGTACATTATTACTCGGTTGTAATTTGGCAAGATCTGAGCTGTCTTTATTTGTTAATGTAAAAACTAATAAAATATTCAAAAAAATAAAAACATCTACAATGAACTTGAAGTAACTATAACACCAATAAGATGAGGTCCCTTTACTTGGAGATTTCTTGTGGCAGTCTTCCTGGGGAGTGGTTGCACCACTTGTGTATAATATCCTCATTCAAGGTGCAGATCCTTCTGTAGGGATCTTGTATCCTCACGTCGTCTATGTTCTGGAGTTTCTACAAAAAAGTTTAAACAAATAAATCCATCTTGAACTTGTATAAAATAAAGTTAAGGAGGCAAATCTCAAAATCTCAAGGCAAAAAGTTTTAAATGTGCAAAATCTAAGTGGTATTTACTTCAACGTGCTTGCCTCTTGAGAAATGTCAGGTCTCTGATGTTCAAAACAGAATACATGAAGCACTACTAGAATCCGCCCAAAACAAATCACAAATAATCAGGAGCTCTTTATACACACGATTACATGATTAAAAACCAGACCAACATTCATAAACCTTGCAGCGTCTGGTGAATCAGGGGCTGACAAATCATTTGATTGCATGTTAAGAGATCCAATTCTTGTAATATATATATAAGATTTGTAAGCACCTCAAAGCTTTTGAATAATGACAACTTACGTTGGCAGTGCAATAGTGAGCAAAGCTCTGGTCTCCTCCGGCATAAATCCTCTTGACAAAACAGCCCTGCTCCGAGTCTGCAATGTTATGCAATGACGGCAATAAATAAATGTTTGGAAAGAAGAGGAGGTTGGGATGACCTATGTATATATAGAGTAGAAGTACAACGTGTCAACTTAAAGATCCATCATATTTTTTATATTAATATGAAATCAATGTTGCTACTACTTCAGATTCCACTGAATCTTTCAGCTCATTGTTTTTGGTTCACCACCAGTGTGTATGGTTCAGAGCCTATGTGTCTCACCACCAGCCCCAGTATTTGACTGTAGGCAGACATGGGCTTGTTTACACAATATAGGGCTGGGCAATAGGGAGAAAATCAGATCTCAGGATATTCTTGACCAAATACCTCGATATCGATATTGTGGCGATATTCTAGGGTTGACAATTGGTGCTTTAACAAAATATCTTCACACTTAGATTTTAGATAAATAATCATCAGTAATGTGGACATAATGTCTAAGTGGAGAAAAGACAAATAATATAACAGCTAGAACAGTCTGGTGAGTTCAGAAAAGTACATCACGTTACTGTAATGTCTTTAAAACCAGGAGAGACAACACTTAGTCATATCACGATATCCTAAATCTAAGACGATATCTAGTCTCATATCACGATATCGATAGAATATGGATATATTGCCCAGCCCTAACACAATACATGATCTGCCATGAACTAAAAGAGACTCTGAAACCCCCCAAAAAAACTGATGTTTTTTAGTGAATCAAAGCAGATATATAATTTTAAAAATCTGCCATAAAGAGCTTAATAAGCTAGTTATTATATCAATTCTTTGTTGCTGGGGAGTTTCATTGTTCTGTTCTGCCTTCTAGTCCACAGAAAATACTCAATGCAGCTTTATGGACAGTGTCTCACCTGTATCTGTTGGAGAATTGCAGGAAACCCAGGGGCCTTTGACGGGGGCGGGGCTTTTTCTGTTGCAAGTGGAGCGAGTCCCAAGCTGCCCGTTACCACCGAGCCCAAATGAGTCCATCTTCTCACGGGAGGGTGTGAAAGCAATCGTGTGCTGCCTTATAGTCATTTAAGAAAAATTATTAGTTCTTTAATACCCATTTACACTGATGACTCAATATTACAGTATGCACGGTGATGTCAACACACAAAGAAATGCATGTGTCCCCATGTTTGAAATAAAATGTGTACAAATACACACATATTTTACCTTCCACATGCAATCTGTGTGACTACATTTCCCATGAGCTCAAACACTTTCCTAGGGTTTATCTCATGGTTTGCAGAGTTATGTCCGAGTTGCCCGTATCCTCCTGCTCCAAATGTAAACACACCTCCTTCCTGTAAAATCAGCAACACCCGTTATTCTGACCTTCTCATGAACACGAGTACTGCAAGGCCAAAACGTGCGCGACACCACAGAATACAGGCTTGGGACATGTAGCATGTAGGATTCAATCATGTTAGTGACTTTATCAATTTTTTTTTTTTTTTTTTTTATTAATAGGAAACAGCCAGCTAAAGAACACTAGACACCGTCACAGGTATGTGTTTTAACCTGCAGAGATCCTCCTTCACAACTTCAGCCCTACTACTGAAACAGAAACTTACTAGACAGGAAGTGAGCCTCTTCATCCACCAGCCGTGGACATTTTAAAATTCACCAACTACTTAAAGGTGCTCTAAGCGATGTTGGGTGACGGCACTTCTTGTAGACGTTCAAAGTATTTTCAAACAAAACGAGGCTAGCTCGGCCCTCCCTCCTCCTCATCCTGTCCCCTCCCCCACCCTTCCAATGCTTCCGCGCACTAACCCTCCAAACCCCCACCCCCAAATCCTCCTTGTCGGTTATTGGCTGGAACACTGGAACACGGTTTGTTATGTCTGGTGGGGCAGGTTGGCCCAGTTTGTTTTTGTTTGCGTTAGTGGAGCCTGGGCGGTCTACAGAGACAGGTTGAATTTACAAATCCCTCAAGACTATGTAAGACATTGTAAGTCTATACTATTAACATATCTCAGCAATTACAAAAGATGGCCAAAATATAATTTTTACAAAGGAATGATGGTCAAAACTATAAAAAAAAAAAATAAGGCCAAGGCTGTAAAAAAACAAAGAATTCACCACCATTAATCACAAACCACTTTGATTCAAATCAAGGTCTTAAACACACACATAACAGTGCAGGCTCATCAAATAACCAAAAAGTATATAACTTAACTTGGTCAGTGCTGCTGTGTGATCTTCTCCACAGGAGATGTAAATCACTCTCTGCGATCTGAGAGACTTCAGCAGGGCTGGGAAAGACCGATCTGAAAAAGACCTTTGGACAATTAGTCTGAGTTGAGGGCTTGAATGCTCACAATTAGTAGTAGTAGTAGTAGTAGTATTTAAGGGTGTTGACTACCCACCATTGCTGTCATTGAGACCCAGCTGACCAAACTTATTGCACCCCCAACCAAACACTGCTCCTGAGAGAGTGAGGGCAAAGCTGTGAGCACCACCTGCTGATATCTGGGCAAAAGGAATGCCCTGCAGAGACTGAATGATTTGGGGCGTGGGAATGCTCTGTCCGTTTATTCCTAGCCCAAGTTGTCCATATCGATTCTGGCCCCAAGAGAAGACTTGGCCCCCTGTGAAAAGAAATAGACATAACGTAGAATGTCTTAACATGTGAAAAAAAAACAAATATAATAAACTGAATGAATAAATGTACTTTATGTGGGTACAAACCATCCTCACCTCTTGAAAGTGCATGGGAGTGCCAATATCCACAGGCTACCTGAGCAATTTGTACATCTGACAAACTCTTGATGTTTCTGAAAAGAAATAAGCATTGTTTGTGTTTTTATTTTTAAATATATGAACATGTTTGAATACATCTCATCATGTGCACCAGTCTGTACGTCAAGTCTCAAATACAACTTGCTGGCCAAGCATGCGGCTGATGCAGAGAACCCTCCTCCCCCTCGCGCGAGATAGTTTACAACGGAGACGCTTGGATGAATGCATGTACAATATGTCTGTTGATGTTTAGTTAACCTTTACAAGTGTTAAGTGGGACACTACATTGTGTCAGTATTAACTAGTAATGTCACATTCAGGTAGGGCTGGGCGATATGGAGAAAATCAAATATCACGATATTTTTGACCAAATACCTCAATATCGATGCCGCAACGATATTGTAGTGTTGACTATTGGTGCTTTCACAAACCATTGACACAATGAGATTTTTTATCAATAATCATCAGTAATGTGGATATAATGACTAAGTGGCTAAAGGCAAATAATGGAACAGTTACAACAGTCTGGTAAGTTCAGAAAATGACATCACCTTACTGTAATGCAGCCTTTAAAACCAGGAAAAGACAACACTTATGCCATATTACGATATCCAAGTTCTAAGACGATATCTAGTCTCATATCACGATATCAATATAATATCGATATATTGCCCAGCTCTACATTCAGGTCAATATGCTCATCTGTTGTTGCTTGATGGGCTTGATTTTGCCACATTATGCTTTGAGCATATTCTTTTTACCATATTTGAGGTTATTCTTGAGAATATTCTAGACAGGCGTTGTTATTGTTTTGGATTGTTCCAATAATTTGCATAAAGCAAGCATACTTGCCTGCTCACCATTGCATTAAAAACTTGAAAAGTATCCCTTTCAAAATACATTTAGAATGGATAAAAAAAATGTGTAATCGATTTGCAATAACTCGTGCGTTAACTATGGTCAATCATGCGATTAATCCCGCTTAAACATTTTAATCGATGCCAGCCCTAGTTTCAAATAGTTCAACTGTGTCTTTAAACACGAAAGAGTGACCAAATCGTGTGTTGTGCAAAACGAGCCAAAAACTTTTCAGGCATATCAGTAAATATGAAACATTAGTTTCTGAATTTACCTAGGCACACGAACACATTCTTCAAAGTTATTAAGGCCTAACTGCCCATCTGAGCCCTGACCCCATGAGAAAACCATCCCTTTGTCATTCAGGGCGAGCGTATGGGCCTCTCCACATGACACCGCCAGTATGATCTGTGCATCCAGGGCCACAACCTGTTCTAATAGAAGACAAAGAGAAATGTGATGGATGATTTCACCAAGTAGGATCATAAAAGTAACTAAATAAATAAATATATCACCAACCTGGTTTCTTTCTGGACTTCTCATGTCCCAGCTGCCCTAGGTCATTGCAGCCACAGGTGTATACTGTCCCATCCTCCAGCAGGAAGGCTGTGTGTCTGTGGCCACACCCCACATCGCACACTTGCTTCCCATGAAAGAATTCACATTTTCGTGGCTCAACCACAATCTCTTCGTCAATCCCACCCAGGCCTAACTGTCCGTAGGAAGCATTACCCCAGCACAGCATCGTAGCCCTTCCCTTTGGCACTCCCTGTGCAAAAATGAGAGAGACACCTCGGATAATATAGCCCTACAGAGCAAATTCACATAATAGCCATACTTCAGGTGGTTGCAAAATACAGTTCAGCTGGTATCAACTAGCAAGGTAGCCAAATAACGTTATGGCTAAATAACATTAATATTAATATATTTGGGATTCAATGATATACATGTATATTTATATCACAAATACAGTGAACTCGTAGCTGACCCGTAATATGTAAACAGATTAGCCAGGTAAGCTAGTAGCTACAGTTAAATCAACGGTTACATGACGTCAGGTTAGCTACATCATCGAACAACACGACTTCCGTTTGGGGCGTCTGGAATTCCAAATAAAAGCGCACGTCTAAACGTGTTTTTAAATATATATCATTAATATTTGCATGTAAACATATTTAACCCACACATGAGAGTTTAAGGTATTGATCGCTTTCATAAAAACAATAACTGCCAAATGTTTCTGAGATTTGAAGAAAATATTTTTAATATTAAAAACGGAAGTATTGTTCTCGTTCTTCCTGGAAGACCGTGGATAAAGACAGCTAGCATGCATCTTGACGGTCGTTTACCATAAAGATTACAAGCGACTAGCGACGCAGAGCAGTCATGACTGATGCGACTTGACTAAGTTAATTTGGCCTTAATTAACGTTATACGTGTTACGGTTAGAAATGACGGTTAACGATTTAAGGACGCATTTTAGTAAACGCGTTCGACACGTGGTCACATTGATGTAACGTTTCCATAGCTTTTCTCCAACAGTGCTGTAATGTAAGCAAGCTAACGTTAGTCGCAATATAATGTATCTGACAGTTAGCGTTAGGAGTTCACTGCATAGCTAAGTAGAGCAACTTAAAGATATGTTAACGTTACTCCTTCACCTCTTGTGAAAGCAGTAAACAAGTTACAATCAAGTCTAACGTTAACGTTAAGTCTTCTTCGTTAAAGCCAAATAGCAAATCTTACCAATACTGCCAGATCTGACAATTATTTTGTCTTCCAGGGTTTTCCTCACTAGCTTGTCCGACTGTTAAGAACGCACATACCAGCACACTTGTAGTATTTAATATATAAAAGGCCAATTAATATGTATTTTATTTCTACTCAATCCCTCCACTCTGGTGCCTGTCAACAACTGCTGTACAGTGCTGTTGTCGAAACACGTCAAGTTAGCTTCATTAGACTCTGAATTTCCGGTTTTTCTTGAAATCACTCGTTTTGTACTTGGCGTACAAGACAATGCATTTAAGCAACGGTGCTTTCCAGTTTCATTAGATACTGAGAGTACTATCGGGATTATCTGAACACCTTTTTTTAAAAGTGTGGGCAGAATTCTCTGGTGTGGGGAGTTCAGGGTACATCGGTTGACTTTTAATTTGAAGGCACACTCATTAAACCGGAAGTTTTCCTCCTTTCGCTTTTACTTTACTTTATGGAGGCGAAGAATGTCGCGACGCATACAATGTTCTAGATGGTGAGCACACGCGCGCGTCTTCCCACACACACACACACAACGCATACATAAACTTGGGGAGGGGAGTTCATATTGTCATTTTAATATCAACTAACAATAAAAGAAAAGATATAAATATGATGAGGAAAAGTAGGCAGCATAAGAATACATTCCAATAGGCTATATAAAGGCATCAAAGTGTAGAAAAGTTCAAATCTATACTATAAAAAACAGAGTTTTAATACATGAGATTAGATAAAAGTTATCCAAAAATTCACAACATCAGTATTATATAAAATCTAATATTTATTTGCACACCTTTACAATTATGAGTCTACTGGAAGAATCTGGAACTATCTGGCTTGGACCTCATTCGCCTTTTTCAAACCATATCAAGTCAACCTGATAATAAATTGATGTGGAACATTTGGCTCCCTCTAGTGGACTTCTTACACACACACACACACACACACACACACACACATACACACGCACACACACACACACTCACTTACCAACCAATTAAAAGGAAATAACATGATAGTGTTTTTTTACACTAAAGCCCAACTACAATGCTTGCTACCAAAATAATATCTAGATGAAACATCTTTGCCCCCCTTTGGGGGTTATAAACAAAAGTAACTAGTAGTGAAGCAAGTTAACAATAAATGCATCTGTTAAAGGAAGTGAGCAAAATATGGAAGTAGGAAACAAAGTGTGATTCTCTGAAATTATTTTTTTTTTTGACAGGGAATTTATCCTTCAAAATTCCACTTTCTTGAATCATCTGCCAACAACATGACATTCAGTAACTATCCAAAGTTATATGCTGTAATTATATAGGATATTGTTTCCACAGAATGATCTGAGTGAAGAAGATGGCCAGGATCCTATCAGTTGGATTGGTAGATGCAGATCCAATGAGAATATATTCCAATATATAAAGTGTAGTTCAGTTCAAATCTATACTTAAAAAAAACACTAGAATTCTAATATATGATTTTAAATTAAAATTGTTAAAATATTATGTCAACATTATATATAACAAAATACGTATTTTTAACACTTGTGTTCATGTATTCACATGTAAGCAGCATTTTATTGTTGTAGCAAGTCCAGGTGGAGCTAAATTTAAATATGTTTTATACTGTTGGGTTGTTTATAACATTGTATTGTATTTTAAAGAACATTTTATAGACTTATCATATTTTGTATTAAAAATCAAAATAACTACAGAAGTCAAAAAATAGCAAACAAGTAAAATTTCCCCTCAATGTAGTGGAGTAAAAGTATAAAGTTAAATTAAATAAAAGTACAAGTACCTCAAAACTGTACTCACGAGTACATTTACTTAGTTACATTAAACTCCTGGTGCTTCACAACACATGCCATTCAACTTTGAGTGGACAGACACCACAGCAAGGGACCGTAAAGGTGTCAGGTTGATCGATTAATTAATTAAAAAAATATCTATCACTACGTAGATAGAAGTATTTTTGGGTGTAGCTAGAATTTAAATGGCCAGGTGGTGATTTTTTTGTTTTCAATGCTGCATTCAAATGTGACATCATACGTCATGGGCCAGGCATAAATAACTCTTTTCTTTTATTTCTATTTGTAGGTGACAGACAGCTAGATTTTAAACTTCAGACTGTGTCAACAATGAAAGGCAATAATAGCCCTCTTTCCATAACAACACCCCATTTTACGTAACAGCATGTGTCTCATGATCAACATCTTTCAGACAAACAGGTGCTTGTTGAAATGTAGTGTATCCTGTATTGCTGGTTTGCTGGGGTTTTTCCCTTGTGACTTACGTCTCAGAGCAGGAGGAACTTATTTTGTTCACACAAGTTACAAATCGGCGCACAAGCAGGACAGAACAAAGAAGAAGAGAAACATGTTGCACTTGCTGGGAGTAAGTAAAAACTCTTTATAATTTTCTTCATGACAACTAATCACATTTTTTTTTGTCTGATGAGGACTGTTATCTATATGTAATTTTGACTGGTGTCTTTAAAATTCTCAGACCGTTGTTGGCCTTCTCATCATCATAATGTGCTTTTCCAAAGGACTCAAAGAGGTGAGCAAACCTTTACAGTGTTTCTCTCGTGGATTATTTTGTGTTTTAAAATGTAATTTGGATAAAGAATAAGACACATAACTCAACCTTTAAAAGACAGAAACAAAAACAAAAACTACACAGCAGCTGCTAGACGAAGTGACCAATGTAATGAAGGAGGAAATGAAATGTGATTCTCAGAAATGATTTATTTCTTTGACAGGGAATTTGTCCTAAAAAAATACAGTATCCTGAATCATCTGCCAACAGCATGAAGGTGAGTAACTATCCAAAGTTAAATGCTGTCATTATTTATGATAATTGAGATGATATATTTTACATTCATCTCTTTGACTGAAGGATCTGAGTGAAGAAGACGTGCATTTATTGGCCAAGATCCTTTCAGTTGGATTGGTGGATGCAGATCCAAACTATCTCCACCATCTTAAAGGCTACAGAGACTTGCATGGCGCATGATTTCCTCTAAAAGAAGACCGCAATAAGGCCACTTACAGAGATGAATAGACAGCACACACTGTCTCTGGATTTAACCATGGATATGTGATGACATCAAATCAAGGCTCTTCAGCATTGTGTTTTGGATTACCAAAAGTGAAGTTATTCCTGCAGCCCCTCCAGATGTTCTATGCTTAATTGAAACATATGCACTTTATTCAGGTCAAACCTGACATTAGTAACCTCCTCTTTGCACAGAGGAGAACTCAATGCTGCTTAATATGGACGTGATCATATTGATGGTGGATCCTGACTCCTTTCTTTATTGCCTAGCTGTATACTTTGTGGGAAAATAGAATCTGATATGTTACATTCAACAGCCACTTCTTTTTTAATCAGGAAATGCATAAAATGAAAATATAGAAACAGGAGGATTGCTTGTGCTGTTGCTGTCAGTGCTACTTGCTTCATTATGCTTGCTTTGATGTTTAAATTGCATTATTCAAGTGTTTGTGTGATGTTAAATACCCCTTGGTGTATAACAATGTTACACAATGTACCTGTTGTATACAGCTTCAGCACAGATTAACCCCTTTAAAGTGAAACTATGTAACATTGGCTTCACAGCAGCTACTGTGGCTACAACTGACAGTAATGGAATAATGCTACAGCTAGATTTTAGCTGAATGCTGAAAGTAGTTTACTGTTTGCTTAACAGTAGTTTAGCATTTAGCTAAATGCTTACAGTAGCACAAGCAGAGAACAATCATGTTATGTGTATATTTAGTCAGCGGAGTGACTCAGTAATGTGCGTTATACAGCACTTTGGTTTGCTAACTTTAGCTAACTTTAGCCATCAAAAGCTATACTGGTCATACCCATAGATTGTTTAAACACTGTCATACCAGACTAACAAATGCTGTAGCAGCAAAACCCCTGAGTGTATTTATTTGAGCAATGGTGCCTTTTTATTGCTTACAAATTTAACTTTTTGAATTTGAAAGATGAAGAATGTGTTACACCTTCTTGCAAAACTTTCTTTAATGTTTTTTGTGATTACTGTTTGACCATTTTGAAGTGGCTGAGAGGCTGAATTACTTTGCTTTTGTTTTCATTTTGTTCATGTCCTTACCTAGAGGAGACAAAAGAGAGACAGAGATTAGACACAAATGAACATGTGATTCCATGTTTGTCTCTATAGTGGTAATGTTAATGTATCTTACTCCAGACATGGCTGTTGAGCTTGTCTCCTATCACGTAGAGCAATGTCACCACCGACATGTTAAAAAAGAAGAAGCCCATCAGGCCAGCGGTGCTGAAGTGCCCAAGAAGGGGATACACCCAAATTCCAACGGACAAGTACACCCATATAATCCTGCAGAACATGTTCAGAGAGAGATAAACTGTATCTGTCAGAACATCTTGTACTGTCTTGTCTCAAATAATTAGTCTTGTGCACATATGTTCCACCCATTGACACTGAGGACTGTGATTGTACGATTGTATCAGGAAAACATTCAAAAGAATAAAGAATCTCATCAACAGCATACGGTAGAACTGAGGTTTGTACCATCAGACACATGAGAATCTGTAGGTAGCATTACGGAATGTGTGCCAACTATTGAAGGTTCGAAGGAAGCTTTTACCCCTCAAGCTGTGTGCATTATGAAAGGATAAACACTGCTGCTCTGGACTAGTCTGGACTAGTTATGAAAAGAACATTTAGTTACTGCTGTGCTTTTAGCCCCATCAGGCTTTATGAAAGAGTCAGTCAGCTTCAAATGCACGTTATAAATCAAGAAGAATTTAAATGTTTTAAATACTGTGATATTTGTGTGTAAACTACATGCCTATTAACTGTTTTGTCAAGATTCTGCTGTGTATATGCTGACGTTACACTTACCAAGATAAGTAAGCCAAGCCCACACCTCCTAATGCTGCCAGTGCATGTTTAGTCTGTGGGTAGATGTGAGGCTGCACCAGCACTTCTCCCAGTAAAATAGGAAGGACAAATGTGTGCTGAGAAAACAGTGTGTGAATAACTCATTATGAGTGATGGTTTATGGCAGGAGAATCAAGATCATTAAATTTTGGCATACGGTAGTTAAAAAAAAAGCAGATTTACAGACCATAGCATGGTTTATCCAGGGAGGGAAGAAGGTGTCAATAGTTGCCGGGTAGACTAATTCTCTGTCATAGGCAAAGATGGTCCAGAAAAGTAGAACAACAAACTAAATGGAATGCATAGAACATGGAGTTAATGTGTAGCACAATTCTATTTTATGATTAGAAAAAGCAAGATTTTTAAACATTTCTTTCTCACCATGCCCACGGGGAAGGCAAAGACAGAGAAGAGAAGGTCTTTACATCTGTTCAGAGTACTCTCTGACTTTTTCGCAGGTTGCAGATCATTCAGTGCCGCCAGTCCAAAGAAGGACATTTGTAATAACTGAAATATTACAAGCCACACTATTGTTTTCCATTATCCTTTTTTTCAAATCTGCAATATATGTTATTGTACACCAATGTATTAGTCCTACTGCTATTATTACTAGATGATATGGGTAATGTACTTACCAAATTCAAAAAAGTAAGGTACTTCCAAGGTCCTCCATAAACAAAGATTCCTGGTGGTAGCTTCTCTTCATTCTTAGCAGCGAGACTCTTCACAACAAAGGCATACCAGCTGAATGCTGCAATATGGTACCCTCTGCTCAGGGTTGAAGTCATTCTAACGTAAGCTTATACTGATCCCAGACAAACAACCAAAGTAAATTAAACACTGGCAAAAACTAGTTTTCAAAGTGTGAGTTTTCTCTTCAAGATTGAGGTACTTCGGGCAGCATGGGTTCTTTAAAGATTAGTGTAATTCAGCACAAGCTTATCGAGATGTTTGCAAGCGGCGGGGACAAGAGGCCCACTGTTTCTCATTCTATATCCTTCTTGCATAACCAATGCCATGTAGCATGTGACTGGTTGACAATTTAATTCATGGTGAGAACTTTAATGGTTGCGTAGTGTTTTGCAAGAGAAGCTAGTTAAGTAAGTGAATCAGTTTCATATGAAAAATACACTTGAACTGCTATTCACAGGATAGAATAGTCCAGACACTGTCAAATTTTGTTCCTTATAATATCAATTAGATAATACAGTTTTTATCTGTTGTTTGACAGAGGAAAAATAGACAAATTTTGCCTTTCTTTGCGTTCTGGTGAATATTAGGCGTGTATAAACGTGTTGAGGGATTTGAATGGGACTAGTTACTGATACTCTTGGCCTGAGGGTGGTGCTAGAGAAAGGTTATTGGGGTGAGACACAGGCCTTTTGTAGGCTTGAGAATCACAGAGTAAAAGTAAGTCATGATTTGATACCACCATGACATGTTACCTAAGATGTTATGATACACATGATTCTCATTCAGCTGCAGATCAGAAAGACGTGTTCGTTAATTCACATTGGACAACTGACTTCTTATCATGTCATGAATTAAAAAAAAAACATTTAAAATATCATGCTCATGTCTATTTTTGCAGATGTTTAAGACCTGATTACTCATAAACTGGATGTTTCCAGGAAGTACTGTCTTTTGCAGAACATAAATTATATATTTTTAGATATGGATAAAAAAAAAAAGTAATGGGTCTTATTTACAGAAGATATTTTAACATATCACAGAAGGAAAAGCACAGAATAATCAAATTAACGATGGTCTAATTCGATTTAGCTGCTTCAGTTTGAGGGTCCTGGTATTGTGCATGTTGGCTCACTGTCATGTCTTACTGAGACACTTGAATAGAACAGAGCCAGCGTTAATGTTATTAGTAACAACTGTGCTAAGGCAAATTCCACAGAAGTGTACTTATTGTGACAATAAAACCTTTTCTGATTCTTTTTCCACTATGACAAGTCAAAATGTCTGCTGTGAAAAACATCTATACGTGATATATGTGAATGACTACATTTTGCCTAATTTATTTAACTGAACCAGTTAAGCTTCTCTCAGTAACTTCCTTTTGCAATGTCAGCACACAGAAGCCAGAAAAAACAACAACACATTTTTAGGAAATTTTTATTTTTATTATTTATTATTAAGTGTTGCTGAAGTCAGGTTTCATAAATCCATTCTGAAAAAGTGTAACTTCCAGAGCACAGTTCTACATACTATTGTGTAAAGTCTTTGTCGTTCGGAATTCCTTGTTTTGGTGTACAAGTATGGCAAGTTTTCATTTAAAAAAAGCACTTCTTCAGAGACAATTAAAGGGCTCGTTCCAGCAAATTACAAAAAATAACCCCGTACAAAGTCACTTATCTCAAATGGAATCTAGTCATGCAGGTAACTTTAGCTTTACATGGCCAAAAATAACATTCAAACACTTATAACGCTACATATTTTTCCTAATGTTAGTTTGTTTTACAAATCATCAAAATAAAAAAATTTAAATGATTCAGGTAATTTGGGTGAACGGACTCTTTAACTTAGCTTGGAAAACATTTAACCTCAATGACTCCTACTAGAAAATGGTCGATAGAAAAAATAAACAAAAAAAATTACACAGTGTACGGTGTGCAACGATTTACTATATAATTTATATTGCAGGTATGTCATGTTTAAGATGCAATTCTGTTTCAATCTCAGGTTTGTTCATACATTACCAATTCTATGTTTGATTCAGATTACAAAGAATTAAAGCTACAATTTATTTACACCAGAACTAAAACAGTTCTGCATGGATATGAATTTACATATTCACTTGTTTCACAAACACATGTATTTATCAATATCTTTGTTTAATGTGATTGTGAAATACTACAATATAAACTACAACATATTACAGTTTTACAAACTGACTAATGTCTTTTATACTTTTACGTCACATTTTGTCTTAAAACCAGCTAACATTAATGTAATGGCTGTCAGTGCTGTACAAAAGGCAAGAACAGAGACAACCTGTTGCAAACATTGCACTTTACCCATGCAGTCAGTAAAAACCTAGTTGATCACAAACATCTAGTCTCAGTCCAAGTTCCATAGGAAGAAACCCGTTGTTGGTCATGGCACATGTAATTGGGACATCAGGTTCGTATTCATTTCCATTACTGATAGTTTTACCCTTTAAAGTTCAGTGCCGCGATACAGGTCCCCTATTCTCTGCATAATATGCCTTGTTTGCAGAGAACAAACAGAGAAATCCCATTTCTATTAAATGTCTTTGGTGAGAAAATGTCTTGGTCATCATTTCAGTTTTTAACCGACTTTGCTTCTTTCTACACGCATTTAATGCGCTGCTTGTTGTAGACACTCAACTTTCTTTGGATCCCATTTAAGGTGCCATCTGTGAATGTAATGGAGACACAATATGATTTACAACCGGCGCAACACAACTTGCATTTCAGTAGGTAATAGGTAAAAACTATGGTGTTAATGTATTCATACCTCAAATCGGCTGTAAACTTTCCTCTCCTTTCTCATGCTCTGAATCCTCTCCAGCAGCTTCTCACGCTCCTGGCTTGTTTTAGGCTGAGCTCTGTTAAGTAAGCTGATCCCTCTTTCTTGCTCCCTTTTGGCATTTTTGTCAGCTTTGTCTTCTTTCTCGTCATCGGTGACGGGAGACTCTTTGGCAGCCTCGTTTCTGCTTTGGTTATTAGCTGAAATCTGCTCCAAAAGCAGCTTTGTATCGTCTCTGAGGTTGCTGCTTGAGAGCACATTGGCTGTGGATGATTGGTAGCGAGACTGGCTTGATTTTGGCTGCTTGGACTGTGGTGACAGAGGAACGACTTCATCTGATGTGATCTCTGGCGGTTCAGAGCAGTTATTTTGCCTTACTTGGTCATTTGTTTTCTCATTGCAGACCGACTCCTGTGTAGTAGCTACTATATTTTCCTTATTTGAGGCCTCAGTATCATCAGTTTTTTTCTCACCAGGGTCAGGTATTTTAGGCTCTTTGCTTACTTCCTTCTGACTCTCCATATTACTATTTTCAGCAGTTACAGGTGACTCTAAAGAATGGGTTTCAGAAGTCACAGATTCAGGAGTTTTGCATGGCAGATCAGGCTCAGTTGGGCTAAACGTTTCTGTTGATGGGAGCTTTGGAGTTTCGGTTGAGTCGGTTGCAATCTGTTTGAGAAGACTGTTAGTATCTGAGGGGCTGTGCAATGCAGTCAATGTTTTTTCAGCCTCAGGGGACAAAACTGACACTGTTTGAGGAGAAGAACGTGATACTGTGTCAGCAGGAGAGGGGGGTGGGGATCCTGTCAGGTTAAGTTCGGAGGAAGGGGTCGCTTGTCTTTCTGACTGGGAAGGAATAGGAGTGAAGTCTGGGTGGACAGGAGAGCTTGTTTCTGCTGGACCATGCTTGGATGGAGTGTCTGCTGGGGAGGGGGTAGGAGTAATTGTCTCATTTTGAGCAGATGTGGATATACTTTCTAGATCAGATATATTAGGTAAACATGATTCAGGCAATGAAGGGCTAAGGCTAGGAGGTGTTCTATCAGCGTTGACATCCTTTGATGATCCAAGACCCTCAGATTCCTCTCCAACACCCTTTGGAAGAGAGCTGTTTTCTGATTCAGGAACATATTTTTCTGGAGGTGTAGGAGCACACGATTCTTTAGAGTCTGTCTTTGTACTGGACTGCAATGAGGATGTGTTAGGCTCTGAGCCAGCAGCACATGTGTCAGGAGAAATATCAGATTCCATGTGTGCAGAGTCAGCTGCTGAAAGGGTCTCAGGTAACGTCAATTTGGACGGTTCTGGCGGTGAGGGGCAGACAGATTCCTGTACATTTGGGGACAATATGCTGGATGTTAGAGTTGAGCTTGAGTCTCCCGGGGTCCCATTAGAAGATATGGTTTCTGCTGGAGTGGCAAGAGAAGCACAGCTAGAGGGCGAAGCATTTGGGCTCATCTGTGAACCGGAATGTGTCAGAATGTGATCAGAGGAAGATCTTTGGCCCGATGGGTTAGAGGAGCCGAGTTCTGATCCAGTGTGGTGTTCTGTTGGTAGCACCGGAGGAGAGGAGAAGCTGGTTTCTGGTTTCTGAGCTGATTCAGGATTTTCAGTGTTCGAATCCAATGCAGCAAATGCAGAAGATGGTTGCACCTCCACTGAACTGGGAGTGAGTGAACTAGAATCCTTTGAGGTAGAATCAAGGCTGTCACTTTTATCAGTACCTTGTGCAAGAGAAGGAACACTAGGAGTAGCATTTGTTGGCGTAGGTGGATGACTGGGGCTACTCGTTTTTACAGCAGGATTTGACAGCTTTGGCTCTACTGATGTTTCGCTCCGGAGTGCTTCTGTTTCTGCAGGAACAGGCAGAGTTGCTGCTGATTGGCTGCTCTTCAGCTCTATCTTCTCTGAATTAGGTGAAACAATAGTTTGTTCTTGTTTACAGCTTTTGGAGGCATTGGGATCAGTCTTGACCTGACTGTCCTGCTTGTTAGTCTTATCGCTGGCTTCTAAAGATACACTGACTGACTCGCATGCTTCTGTGGATACTGTTTTCCCTGCATCCTCTGCATTACCACTTTCTGCTAATAAACCCTCAGATGTTGAAACATCAGCCCTCTTTTCTGAGGTTTCTTTTGGTACAGGTTCCTCCTTTTTAACAGTTGTGTCCTTTTTTAGTTCAGTTGGTGGTTTTATCTGAGCCTTCTCTTTGGCCTTTTCAGCTTCTGCAGCCTGTGCAGCTTTGCGTTTTGCTGCCAACTCTTTGAAAAACATGAACCTCTTATCAGGATCATTCATATCTACATACCCTGGATTGGTGAGCAAAGATTTATGTGGTTGTACAGGTTGATCAGTTTTGGGCAGCTCAGAAGCCTTGGATCGGGGCAATGATGGCGAGGAATTTGCTTGCTCTTCATCTGGTGGTTTTAATGATTCTTGTACCTCTGAAAGATCCTTTGAATTGTTGTCTTTTGCCGATTCTTTATTGTCCGGTTTACCGTTTCCATCATCTGGTTGGGATGGGTCTGTGGCAGCGTTATCGATGGTGGCGGACTTCATGTAGCGGCTCCATTCAAAAGGTTCTCTTGGAGTCCTCCTTTGTCCCAAAACAAAAGGTAGTTTTGTCTGTTCTGCCTCATTTTTATCACTTTCCTCATCCTGTTGGCCTGAAGCAGTTTTGGTATCTGGAGAAGCATACTGCTGGTCCAGAGAGCTGAATATCAGAGAGGATCTTAACCTCGAGCTCCTCGGTACTGCTGCGTTGTATTTCCTACGGAACGACTCCTCCCTTCGTAGGAAAGCAGTTTTTGGTTCCTTTTGCTCGGACTCCTCTATCTTTTCCACTTCAGTTGTGGATGATGATTCTGAAGGTGTCGGTGTTATTTTGGTTTCTGTTTCTACTGCGGTAGGTTCATCAGGCAATTTCTTTAGCTGTTCTCGTGAAGTAGTTTTGGCATAACTTGGCATCTGACTTGCCCTTGGTATTGCAGGAACCTTAAACTCTCTGACATTAGGGATTTTAGAGACTGATAAATCTATGCCTGGTGTTTGCTGTATGGGGTAAGGAGGCTCCTCAAAAGTATCCGGTGCATAAATTGGTGCCGATGGCAGGCCTTCATCTTCTGGATTATCATATGCACTGAGGTATGAGCTAATCCTCCAGTTTCTTAGACCCCGTTTCACCATAGGATCCTTGCGGTCAGCGTTAGGCTCCTGGAAAAACTGCTTCTGATCAGTTGGATTTGAGGGAGGGGGAGATGTATGATAGGCATGTGGCTGGCCTAAACTCAATCTTCTAGGGTGGGATGAGCCAAACGGTACATCTGCTGCTGGTAGTAATTTCTCTGAGCCCTGTTCAAAGTCTGTATTTCTGGTAGATGCTAAATAGTTAAGCACTGGGTCAAAGTTATCAGCTGGTTCCATCTGTTGTGGTAAACCAGGTTGAATATAATGGTGATCTGCTGAATGAAAGTCTTGGTTCCAGAACTTGTCATAGCCACTGTAATCTGCTTCTTTTTCTGGTCCTGGTCCCGGCTGCTGCACCCTGTAGAGCGGCCTTCCCTGGTTCTCAGGCTCTGGCATTCCCTGTTGCTGCATGAATGGGTAAGAGTTTCTACTATGAGTGCCTTCAGCATAACTGTGACGTTTGAAGGCAGGATTTTCCATCATGGGCATTCTGATGGGTCTCTGATTAAAAGACGGGTCCATGCGAGATTGCTGGGATGTAAATCTACTGTACATATCTGCAGGGCCGTGCATGGATTCCTGCTTTTTATGGGGCATCATTCTCCAATCCACATCCACGCGTTCATCATATGAATGTCTTGGCCATTCCTCTGGATGAGCCGTGTCCAGTGACTGAAGTTGCTTTTGCTCTCTATACAGTGTTCTTTCACTTATTGGATATTGCCTCTTTTGTAAAAGGCTAAGATCTTCCATTGGAATGACATGTTCAAAAACCGCCGGTTCAGACTGAGCAAACAGAATCCGGAACTCTTCATCAAAGGTTGATACAAGCTGTCCAAGGAAAAGGTGTGCCATACAGCGGTGGAGCTTCTCAAAAGACCACATGAAGCTGGACAAAGACATGATAAGTAGGAATTAATAGAAGCACTTAACATGGCATACACACGTCCGTTTTTTATGCAAACATTTACAAACTGAGTATATTCACAAAAACATAAATGAATCATTTAAATCTTAGTGTGGTTTGAAGTGTAGAGGTATGGCTTTCTGTGGCAGTTTCAAATGTGTTCACCTGTAGTTTCCACTCAGCACTGCCCTGCAGTCCGTCAACAAGAAGCGATCCATCATCTGACCTTTGAAGGATTTCCCTGAGCGGCATTGATACGTGATGCCCGACACTGTTCTCACACGTAAACACTGCAAGACACACATCAAATCCCTCAAACATGAATATATTAAGCAGGGGTAGTACATATGGTGGTGTTAATGTTTTAATTGCAATCCAAGCTAGGTGGCAGCATTGCTTTGGCACAAAAAAAAAAAAAAACACTACCAAATCGGAGATAGAAAATAGCTGCATTTCAAGTTCCTTTTTACATTAGTATACAGTTAAAGCCATTTCTATCAATGGGGAAAGCTGTCTATATTTACTGCATACATCAATGACAATACTTATTATATTAATTAACATCAATACAATGTAAATCTGCCCGGTTTGTTCAATGCCTTCATGAGGACAACATAGCTTAGTGTTATAGTTAAAGTGAACATGTAACATATAGCATATGAAGTAAATGACAAACAAGGTAAAGCAACACACAAGAACAAAACATCATAGACAGCCTTGATATAGACTTGATATATTGCATGCAAGATTCACATTGCTGGACAAAGCAAGATGAAGGTTTTATTAAATAGCTCAATAACTTCGTAATAATAGTATGTAATACATATTTAACTAATATTAGTTATCTCAAGTCAGTTAGAAATGCAAGCCAGCCACGTGATGTTCGGAAAGAAAAGACTGATATGTTTTCTTTGTTTGTATGATGGTGTCACCTCTAGCAACAACTGTTGTGTGTACTTCCACTTTTCTTCACAAGTTCTGTTGATATCGACGGAGCAACCGTCTGGCCAACTAATCTCATGACTCAATACTTTTCCCTACTCTGTCTGTGGCTCTCAGCCCCAAGCCCATTCCACCCTACTTATCTTTAAAAACGGGTCACAAATACAAGCACAGATATAGCTGAGCACTGTAGTTTTTAGCAAATGTTACTCAATCAGGGGGAAATGGTGATTTGTTGGGGACATTTTTTAGCGGCGGACTAATACATATTTGGTGCTCTAGTGAGTATTTCCAGCAACAGTGACTCAAAGTAAAATACAGTGTTCTTTGGATATAGGAGAACATGGCACCCATTGCAACATTGTAGCTCAATAATCTGTTTTTAATACTTTTTTGGAGCTCCATGGCACACATGAATAAAACTGTAGATACACAGACTTGAATGTAGGATCAATTCATTGTTGTTTGGGATTTTTTTTACTGGGTTTGACAATAAGAAATATACAGACTATCACCAGACTTAACCTTTAAATATAAAAAAAAACCAATCAGCATGTTTTTATATTTTTCAGCTTCTGTAGTCAAAGTAAAATGAATATTTGTAGATAGTGGTTAGTTAATATTAATACATTCATAACTTTCTTTACTTGTTTTTTAAAAGAAAGAGATCACTAAAAATTACTAATATTTAAAGTATTATTATTACTATTAATTACTAATTAATTTACTAATACTACTACTAGTTTCAGGTTAAGATCTTTTAAAAACCTTACCTGTGTGCTGTGCTGATTGGGAGGATTTGAAGGAAAGGGAAAGACTAATGGAATTTAAATGTGTAAGCAGCCTTTTCTGTTTTGATATTTGGATTGATTTTTTCAAGGAATATGGACTCACTTGAATGTTCTGTAGGTTGACTCTGCAGTTGGACACCATGCTGAAGAAGTGATGCGCATTCTGCTTGTCTAGAAGAATGTAGACGGCGACATTTCTCATGGCAGCATCGAGGATATCCGCAAACATGTCGACATCAGTAAACATGTCCATCACTATAGCAATCACCTGAGGAGATACAATTCAAAATGACACTGTCAGGAAGCAGGACACTCCAAAGACATGTTTAGCATGAAGTCTCCCTCCGTCAAGAAAGTGAGAGATCTACCTGCTGAGAGTTCTTGATAAGTCGCCGGGCCTGTTCCTTGATACTCGGCATGTTTTGCTCTGGGGGGTTGACCAGAGTGGTGACTTCTGTGGGCCCAATGAAGTGGTGCAGCTGAGGCCAGCCAAGGTCCAAGCCTGGGGCATCCAGGTCAGAGTGAATGGGCCAGTATGTGTCTGAGGAGCCATCTCCTCCAGTGTCCACAAAATGTTGTTCAGGGTAGTTGCTCTGCTGAGGGAGCTGAACAGAGCTCTGAATATACTGAATCTCAGTTGACGACAGAAACTCGACCACATCTGCTTTCTGGAGGAACTGATAGTATCCCTCCAAGTCCTCCTCAATCAGTGAGTCAATAGCCAAGCGGTACTCTTCCCGGTAGTGAGGGGGGAGGTAGTTGGGGTCCAGGGGGTTATCCCCAGCAGAGGAACACTGAGAGCGATGTGCCATACTGTAATCTAAAGACAGGGCGAGGGCAAAATTAATTTACTGTGTGAATCATTTTCACAGTACACATCTGTTTCGGTATCACCAAATAGCACAGCAATAGCAGCTAGATAATTCTAAAACGATATTAATCTGCAACAATTTTGATAACACGTTAACTTTTGAAATCACTTTACAGGCGAAAATGCCACAATTTCACTGATTCCAGCTTCTCAATGTGAATATATTTTTTTTCTGTCTTACACTATCGTACATTCAATACCTTTAGGTTTTGGACAGTTTGTCCGTCAAAACAAGACATTTTGAGGACATGCCCTTGGGCTCTTGGGACTTGTGACAGTATTTTTTCAACAGTTGTTGACAATAATCCTTGCCTGCAGCCCATACATTCATGATCATCGTTTATTGTCTTTCAGAGGAATTGTGAAAGTGAAAAAGAAAATGAAAAAATGATCACATCACATGCTGTTGTCCCTATGAATGATTACTATAGTTTTTGTTTTACATGTTTGAAGTGTCATATGGTGGGTCATTGGATTGAGCATCATTTTAACAATTTCATATGTGATTTTGCCAAATTGTGATGTATATTATATCATGTAAAAATTACATTAATATCATATTTATTCCAACATTCCACCTTTAGCTAATTTTACCACAGTCATTTTAAATCAAAAGGGTTCAACTAATCCTGCTCATATCTAGAAGAGATGGAGCCCTTACCACAGGTATCCTCTCAGTTAGAATAATAGCGACAGCACAATGAATAAAGGAAGAAGGAATCTAACCACAGGATAGATGGGTTATGGGTGTGGCTCCTCCCTCCGGCCAAAGGCCTAAAAGTCTCCATTTGCAAGTTCATGTAAAGCCACACATATATGAGAAGTACCGAGAGGAAACGTCACAGCCCAAACAAAAACACCAAAAAAACAGTTAAGACAATAAATGACCTTACATTAACCAGCTGTTGGACACTTTAAGTGTTGAAAGTCCAATCCAGAATTTTTCTACATACTTTTTCCCCCTACTGAGACCGAGATAACATATCAGAAAACTTTAAAGCCGGGTAGCACTGTAGCACAATATAGCACATATATATTAATATATAGCCATATGATACACGTCAACTATCCAAAACTACGTATCCATAAAATACCGTACAGGCCTGACGTTATTCGGTGAACTTACCCCACTGATATTTCGTCAAGCTTCTCCTCGGTTAAACTTTAAACCCGTCATTTTGCCTTCTTCACCATGTTTTCCTTCACAACTGCGCCGTGCTTCTAGTCCAGGTGGGACTTGTCGAAGGTTTTTTGTAACATTGCTTTTTCCCCGTAACCCAGCTAAACCAGTTTATTGTCACGCTTGAGGCATGTTGGCGAGGATGTTTAGAGACAGCGCACAGAGAGAACTGACTTGTTGTCGACCGCTATCGCCCCGCCTTGACTTGAGCTCCAAAGTTTGTTCACTTCTTGTGCTCTTCACAGCTCTGTGTCCATGCTTGTAACTCCCGAGGCAGCTGCTGAACTCTGCACATCTGTTATCTGTCCACCGCCGCTCCAGCCGACTAGGCGAACTGCTGCTGTGACGTCACTGCTAATTACTTTACATCAGGCAATGGCCTCCTACTCATATTCATTCAAGTTTAAAGCATTTGTCATAACCATTGACATATATAAAAGGTCATAACTCGCTATGATTTTATTCTTCAATACATGCAGACATCCTCATTTGCCTCCCTCCTTTAAATGTATAACCCAACTTTATTGTGTGATATAAGAAAAAAAACAATATTGTTCCTTTCTTCTAAATTAAGTGAAAGTAGGCCTATAGACTGATATTAATGGAGCTAATGTCATAAGAAGTGACCAAAAGGATACCACTTTCTAATGAGGCACCCTCTAAAAGGTTTACGAGATGTAAGTAAAAGCTTTATTAATGGTTAATACATTATTTAATAAGGCTTTTAAGAACAACCATCTATTAATAAGTAAAACTTGGGTTGCCAGGTTATGGAAAAACATTAATAAAGCCTCTTCTGCGACTACCAACAGGTCAAAGCGGGCTATCCCCCCAGATCCAGAAGGGGTCCCACAGGCTCCAAGTTAACTTTGTGGTAGATTGACTACACACACTTGTGTGATCATATGTACTACTAAAGCACAACAACAAGTCAAATAAGGTAACTAATCTTGAGGTCCCTTCTTGTAGAGAGTTTTAAGGTCTTTTTGAGTTCATATTTTGCTGATGGTGCATATTCCTAAATACATTTTTGCTTAGTCAAATTACCACAAGCTAATTACTAACCTCTACATATATTCATCTGGGTAGTCAGTAGGGGAACATGGCTGATTTTTGCCCAGGGGGCCCACAGCAAATGAATCCCGTCCTGCTTAAATGTTGACTTATTGGATAGTATTTTTAAAAAGGGTGGCGCCTAACTATAGATATTAAGACCTAATACCTAATAATAAGAACTAAATTTGGTGGAGCTCCGCATCCATAAGTATGCTTCCTTCTGCATGATGATCAGTAGAGAGAAAAGAGTTCCTACATGAAAATTGCCCACAAAGTTGGGGTGGTGATGGCGCAGTGGATATGACACATGCCTTTGGTGTGAGAGATCTGGGTTTGATTTCCACTGCGATACATCAACCAATGTGTCCCTGAGAAACATCCCTAGTTGCTCCAGAGGCGTGCGACCTCTGACATACAGTAGGCCTACTGTGCAAGAGTTTTAGGCAGGTCTGAAAAAATGCTGTAAACAAAGAATGCTTTTAAATATGGAAGTGTTAATAGTTTATTTTCACCAATTAGCAAAATACAGTGAATGAACAGAAGAGAAATCTAAATCAAATCAATATTTGTTGTGACCACCCTTTGCTTTCAAGACAGCATCAGTTCTTCTAGGTACACTTGCACACAGTTTTTGAAGGAACTCGGCTGGTAGGTTGTTCCAAACATCTCGGAGAACTAACCACAGATCTTCTGTGGATGTAGGCTTCCTCAAATCCTTCTGTCTCTTCATGTTATCCCAAACAGACTTGATGATGCTGAGATCAGGGCTCCGTGGGGGCCATGCCATCACTTCCAGGACTTCTTGTTCTTCTTTACGCTAAAGATAGTTCTTAATGACCATGGCTGTATGTTTGGGGTTGTTGTCCTGCTGCAGAATCAATTTGGGGCCAATCATACACCTCCCTGATGGTATTGCATGATGGATAAGTATCTGCCTGTATTTCTCAGCATTGAGCACACCATTAATCCTGACCAAATCTCCAACTCCATTTGCAGAAATGCAGCCCCAAACTTGCAAGGAACCTCCACCATGCTTCACTGTTGCCTGCAGACACTCATTATTGTACCGCTCTACAGCCCTACGGCGAACAACCTGCCTTCTGCTACAGCCAAATATTTCAACTTTTGACTCCTCAGTCCAGAGCACCTGCTGCAATTTTTCTGCACCCCAGTTCCTATGTTTTCGTGCATAGTTGAGTTGCTTGGCCTTGTTTCAATGTCGGAGGTATGGCTTTTTGGCTGCAACTTTTCCATGAAGACCACTTCTGGCCAGACTTCTCCAGACAGTAGATGGGTGTACCTGGGTCCCACTGGTTTCTGCCAGTTCTGAGCAGATGTGTTTTTCATCTGCTGCACTGAGTTTCCTTGGCCGACCACTGCGTCTACGATCCTCAACGTTCCCTGACTTTTTGCAAGTGTACCTATTAGAATTGATGCTTGTTTGAAGGCAAGGGGTAGTAACACCAAATATTTTTTTTGGTCGCTCACTTTGCATTTTGTAAATTGATAAAAATAAACAATAATTATTTATATTTTTGAAAGCATTCTTAGTTTACAGTATTTTTTCCACACCTGCCTAAGACTTTTGCACAGTAGGCCTACTCTATATAGCAATTGTAAGTCGCTTTGGATAAAAGCGTCAGCTAAATGACATGTAATGTAATGTAACCCGGTCTGTGGATTATCCTGAGTAGCTGGGTCATGATTTCTGTAAAGAGACATTAATGTTGAGTTTTTCACAAGTATTTTCTTTTGGCGCTTTGAGTGTCATCTAGTTACATTATATTAAAGAGAAGGCCGATATCTCCAACACTGAGCAACTCACACCAAAACAGTCTAGATTGAAAAAAAGCACTACAGATAAGATGAAAAATGTGTGTTTTTTTTATTTTGGGGTGAACTGTTCCTTTAAGGCTTAAATGCGTGGATGGTAACAAAGAAAACTTCTAAATGTGTTAACCTCAAACCTCTTAATGTCATGAGGATGTCAACAAACAATAGAGTTACTGGTTGAGGATGATTACTATAAAGACTACCTTGCCATCCTTTGATGAAGGTGCAGTCTACCAACACAAAGAAAAGAACGGAGCAGCACAAGGCCAGGACCAAGCCTACGGGAAGGTTTTTCCTGCCAACATGCTGCCAACATTCATTCTTTTGCTTCTTTTTGTGGTTCATTAACAATCACTCATGCACCATTTACATTACAGTAACGTCCCCCCGACTGAAATGATACTTTACCAGGCTGTGATGTGTCTTCCCTGTGTGGTTTAGTGAGAGTGCTTATGTGGAAAACTAAATTTGAAGTTGGAGGAAGGCCATCAGTATTACCAAGATAGGACCTTGTAGCACATGTTTTGTTAAACCCTAAAAGGAGAAAGAGAGAAAGACAAACCAAATACAGAGATTTTCCTTTAGCAGTTGCTCCACACTAAGACCTCAAATAGCCTTGGCAGAATCAAATCTGATGACCAAAGAAAAGGAAGTGATGCAACGTAGCTGCTCAAGTAAAGACCTGAAGACAATCCCTCATTGTTTGACTTAGGCACCACCCAAGGCACACAGAGGAGCCGCTGGAAGAGAAATATGAAAATGAATGTTCACTGAGTTCATAGCGAGTTGCTACACTAGCATTCCCCGCTGCACTCTTTTAACCCCTGTAGGTTAAAAAAGAAAAAGAAAACACTAGTGTCCTGCCTTTTGGTTTTGTGACTGACAGCTGTGATTAGGAAACACAAACTTGACCAACCCCTGAATCATAGCTGGGTACCTCCCCCTTCATAAAACATCAACAGGAATGTATGACACACAAAGTGTAACTGATATGATTTTTGTGATAACACATTCCCCATAGAAATGGGACGTTATTGTAGAAGTGTGAACAGAGATGCAGTATCCCTTGTTGTAGACAACAGAGTAGATTAGATTGCGCTGAAAACCGTGTTAATTAAGTCTGGTTTACTCAAGGTATGCCTGTTGGACAAAGTCGTGTACACCTGGGGTCAGATGTATGACGTTTTCCTGTAACCAGTACATTTTATCACACTGAGGGCTGTGCTTCCATTATGCCACGTGTACTGTAATAAAGAGTATTATCGTGCTGAATAACTGTCAACGTCTTTCAAACCAGTGTAGCTGAAACAGATACCAACCTGAGAGGCTTCAAAGACCTTCCACAAACTGAAGGTAAAACAGAACTATGAACCCTCCATGTGTCTGCTGGAAAGAGGTCAGTGGAGAACCCACTGTTTGGGACAATCAACGGTAACACAATGACATATTTCATTCAAAGCAGGAGAGGACACATAAGGATAACTATTTGTTATCAAAGCAATAGCTGACCACAATAGCTGATTTTAAAAGTAGAGCAGAAATTGATTATTAGATTTTAGATGAGTTTTAACGGTGAACTCTAAAGTCCTAACTTCAATTGGAGGGTGGGGTTGGACAGGTATCAGCAAGTGTTTGTTTAATGTGGGCACTGGCATGCCTAAACAGGTGGAAAAAAGAATGTTTTTTTTAGCCATGCTAGCTTCATGGCTCCAGGGATGAAAAAATATCTCTACAATTATTGGATAGATTGGCATGAAGATTTGGACAGACACTCATGGTCCTCAGAGGATGATTCTTTGTAACTTTAGTGTTCCCCTTATGTTAGGGAACATATATTATATTATATAATAATATTATATTCTCTCTCTCTCTGTTAAATTAATTGAGGACGTGTGTGGATATTGAAACCAAAACCCTGCATGAACTCCCAAGATAACATGGGAGCTACTGTTTTGTCCTTGTCTAAGCACGGTGTGTTCCTGAGGCCATACATGTCCTCCCAGACCAGATAAGGGAGACGTCAACAACTCTGACAAGATAACAACATCAACTCTGTATCATTATTTATTGCATTTGACTTGGTATTATCAAAAGCAGCTGTAGAGAGCTTTTCGTTAGGTCACTTCTGTACTCATGCTGTGAGTACTGTAACTGCCTCCTTGTTGGGTTTTCAAGTAAAATGAACTTTGATATAACTTCAGTGGTCCTTTCTATTCTTGATAATGTAATTATTATAACACCTTACCTTTCCTCTGGTCCACCACAAGGTTTACATTGTGGTTTTGAAATGAAATGTCTCAATAACAACTGACTTTGGTACCCACATTCATGTCCCCCTCAGGATGAATTATAACTCTGTTGATCCCCTGACTTTTTAATCCAATGCCATTATTAGGTTCAAGTTTTAATTTGTCCAAAACTTTGGTTTATGACTAAATACCTGCAAAACTGGCGACCAATCGGCCTCGGCTGTACTTTGTGTTTTGCACTAATTAGCGAGTGCTGGCATGCTAACAAGCTAAACCAAGATGATGAACATGGTAAACGTTACACCTGCTAAACATCAACATGTTAGCGTTGTCTTGTGATACTATGCTGATGTTAGCATTTAGTGCAGCCTCCACCATGGACTCTATCTACAGATTATCAATGTGCAAGTTTTAAACATGTTATAATTTGTGTCTTTGGTCAGCAGAACTACTTCAACAGCTGCTGTTAAAGTACTTTTATTCTGCAGTACCACCGCTTTTTTGTTTACCTAGGAAAGTGTGTGTTCATCTTTTGTTTAGAACATGACTCAAGGTTTCTGTCGTGCTATTAAGCAGATCGCAGGAGGAATATTGTCCCAGGAGAAGGAAAAGGATAGGAAAACAAAAGGAAAAAGGAAGAGCAGCAGCTGCAGAATCCATTTCTAGATGCACTATTGGATGGAGCGAACAGGAAGTCTTGGCAGTTCACAAAGAGGTGAGATAATGCTTGCCTACATAGGCGATGAAGGACATGAATAAAGAGGATGAATTAGCACAGTTACAAATGAGCACAAGTCCCTTTGGACTGTGTGTCATGGCTGTGTGTCAGCCATGACACACAGTCCATAAATACATAATCTACCAGTGATTCAGTTGAGATTATACAATTATTGGACATTGATTTTAAAAGTAGAGCAGAAATTGTCTAATTAGATTTTAGATGAGTAGTCAACGTGTGAGGGACCACCCTTTTCACAAGAGGAAAGACTCCTCTATATATGTCACTTGGAGAGGCCGTGACAAATTCCACAGATGATTGTATTCCCTCGTTTTGTGTCACTAACACATGCTGTACACACACCTTTCAGCCCACCGTGTCATTGGAATAGATGGCAGTGATCAGTCTACAGCTTTGTCAGAGGAAGGTGGGAGTGTCGAGCCAGCTGACATAAACACACAGGTGAGACAAAACCACAACAGTGGAAAGAATGGGCTCTTGTCAGTGTGGAATGTACAGACACACGGCAGCACGGAGGTGTGGAAAGGTTCCAGGTCGTTTATAAACCAAGGCGCATTTGGGTGGGTAAGCTGTAGGCTATTTAGAGGCCGTGTTGGGGGGGGGGGGGGACTACAACTGGGTGCTGACCTCGTTCCACACAATGTGCATACTACTGAGCAGCAGGAGGGCATTTGTATCTGATTTGACTGTCGTTTTGCCTGTTGACAGTGTTTGTGTGTTGGAGCTCTGTGTATTGGTGTGCTATTTCAAGTACATGTTATTAAGTACAATGTGTCATGAAAAAGGTATAATCTCTTTTTTAAGAATCCTCTTCAGCCACATTTAGCCTAGTTGCTTAATTTCTGCTTAGTGTGCGTGCACGTATGCATGCATAATTGTGTGTGTCTGCAAGTTTGTGCACAATCACATTAGCTTGCGTGCTTGTGTGTGCCCGTCATAGCGTGTTGCAGGTCGCTACAGGAGTGGCTGCTCTTGTTAACAGTTGTAATTTGTAACGCTACAAGGAGAGTAGGAGCAAAAGAAGAATGAGGCCTGAGGTATACGCAACCAGTTGTGACCCCACCCAGACTCTTGTTGGTTGAAGGCACTGTTTACAGTTTCATCCTTTCAAAGAGTATATTTACACAGACTAGATAGAGAATAGCACTGGCATCATAATGGCTGCCTGACAATAGAAAAGATGAAGAACAGGGAACAGCAACTAAGCTTTACATTTTTCAGTGTTGTCTCCCTTCCATCGCTTTGTTTTTAACATGCCCTAATTTTTTCCCATTTCTATTGTATTGCATCCTGTGGCACATCCTGCAGCCACAGCACATACTGGAATATCCTGCATTGGGTCAGAGACGCATGTCTCAGGATAGACATCATATCCCCCCCATACATCTCGAATGCAAAGACAACACAATGGCCGACGTTTTCCCTCGGCCTTAAGGGAGAGGTGGAGCGACTTAAACGAGAACATGATCGGCGCACACATCAGGATTTAATGATCGCATAGTTCTATGTAGGAAAATGTGCTTGACATCATAGTGATGTCACTCCTGTCTTTGTGGGATAACCCTGTGGAAGAGGCTGGACAGAGCAGAATGAGCATATCACTGGATGCAACAAATGTAAGAAGTGGGATATGGATTTATCAGAGGCCTCTCTCTGCCACTTACTTGTCGGTTACAAAACTGACATCCTTTCATTCACTTCCAGTGACCTTTCAGGTTGTGCTGAATGCTTTTTTGGCCCGTGTTTGTGTCTGCCTGTGGTTAGCTGGTTGGTTCGTGGGACTGAAGTCATGTTGGCAAAGGCTCAAAGAGCAGCACAACAAGCTGCTGAACTACTAAACCAGGACAAGTTAGCTGCCAGGGCTGTCTGGTATAGGCTTATACTTTTGTATAAAATGCAATAGGTGTTACACAGAAACACCCTGTTGTATAGTTGAGATTCCCTTATTCAGGTGCTGTCATTGAATTTGGCGGGCTTTGCAAGAGCCAAAAGGATAACATGTCAGAGGTATGATGTTACTGCATGAGAGAGTGAACTGTTTCCCACTTGAGTTTCAAACATCAAAATGCACTTTCTAAAGTTAAAATAAAATTCTATTTTGTTTGACTGCTGCATTTAATCCATACTCGGCTGTATATGTATATGTATACAGAGACCCTATCTACAGACATGAAGCCTGGAAAACTATGTATTACGACGGCACCTTTACTTTTTACCCTGACAATCACCGTCCCTACAAATCTACCAATTTTTTCTATGTATAAAGGAATGTGGAATCAAATTAAATCTCCATGTTTTTTTCTCAAATACTCATAACCAATGTCTATATTCGTTTCTGTTCTATTCTTAAATCCAACACAAACTGAGTTTAAAATATAGACTCTATTTTTCACCACCTGTTCTCTTGTAATTTGCTTTCTCCATGCAGGTATTTGAGGAAAGTGTGTTCAGATTGGACTGCATAGAGAAGCTCTCCCCAGTCATGTCATCTGAACAGCGCCACTCCTCGGACAACCTTTAGCAGAATTTTATTCTGTTGAAGTCATCCTGCCTGAGTCCGAAGTTTAGCAGCCTAGCAACGTAATTTTGGCACCTACTGTAACAACATAGGCTAAGTAGAGCATTAGTTTTTGTTTAAAAAAACCCATCCTCATAAAATATCTCTGAGAACATTTGTATTTTTGCAGAGTTTGGACCACCACAGTTCTTGCTGATCCTCAGAAAGACATGGCCCTGTGAGGAATGCAGACAAAGACGTGATCAGGCCAACTGTGTGCACTGTTGAAGCTAGTGAATCCCTTGTCAGATGTGCTGATGGAGGCAATGCAGAAAAATGGAACTGTTTAACTAATAATATCTAGAGTTTTCATGTTTCCCCCACATTTTTAAATAGATTTTCATGTTAAAAGAATTAATTTTGTAATCATTTTTCTCTTTCCATATGTCAGATGATAAACAATGAAGATCTGCTATGGTTGGAATGTTGAATATATGGATTCATGGACTTGGAATTTGGACTATTCATTGTGTTAATATTATACATTAAATTCTTCAGTAGTTCACAATTGAAAGAGAGAGTAAAACATTGATAATGTCTTATACCAAGTGTTACTATATGTGCTGTTGTTGTCGTCTGATGGTTACAGTGCTGTGGAAAGTACTGATTTGTAATTGATCCTGACCTATGACCTTTTTGCAGACCAAGCTAAATAAATTCTCCGGGCCCAGTGTGACAATTGACTCTATCTTACAACGTTACATGAAGGCCTAAGTAGCCTGAGTTGGATGACACACAGACACAGACAGTGTATTATTAGTACTAAGAGTTCAAAAAGAAACTTCAGTGGTAAAATAACGTTATGAGTAATTAAACATATCAAATAATTATTTTGTTTATAATTCAAGATTCGTTGTTTATTGTCACACCAGTTATACATAAACGTGTGAAATGCTAATGCTGAAAGGAAAAACAGGAAGTAGTAAATGTAAGGGAAATATTAAATATAATAGAGTATAATAAAAGAACTAAGAAGAAAAAAGAAGAAAAAAATATAAGAGGCAATAAAAACATATAATAGGCTGTATATATTTTAAAAAAATATGATGTGCTGTGCTCAATCCTATCTAGATTATTCTACAGCAGAAATTGCAAGTTTATGAACTATTACTGTACTATAAACACTGTATTGTCTACAAAGAAAGATTGTATACAGAGAACATATTGATAGAAATTACCTTTTATTCTTTTTGCATTTTGACAAACGGTGTGGTATAATGTGAAAAGATTCTGCAAACGTGTATCAATGAAAAAAGCATTATTATTGTAATCCATCGTTATGAGGCGCTGTGCATATTTCGAAGCTACAAAGTTCCAAAAATATTTACCAGAGAAGAAGACTGTCGACGAATGACGTTCATCCGCCCCATTGACATATATAAGATCCTCCCCCACGTTTTCTCCCCGCGCAGTATCATCAAAGATCGTGTGTGATTAAGAAGATGAATCACCTGAGTGTGAGAAAAGGGGTTGCTGGAACAACATCGTTTTATTAACAGCCACGCATTGCATGAAATGATAAAGCTTTTTTTTTTTTGTGGAGAAGTGAATGAATATTTCCTTGTCAATAACACCCATACGGCGGTTTTTGGGAAAGTTGAGCGACTGAGGTGACTTTCACTGTGCTCTGGCATTTCAATAGAGAGTCAGAGCTCTTCCTTTCCCACCCCTCTCTAGTCCCATTCATGCTCTGTTACTTCTACAGTACGCGATGCTACATTCAGGCTTAAATACATGCATTTATTTCCATATGTAAGCTGTTGTAGGCTATTAACTGCTGTTTAAACTACCCTAAAACGTAGTCAGCAGCAGTGTAAAAATGGCAGGAGTTATCCGGAGGCTCGACGAGACTGTTGTCAATCGGATTGCTGCAGGAGAAGTTATCCAGCGTCCTGCCAACGCCGTCAAAGAACTGATTGAAAACTGGTAACTTACTAACTATAGCTAGCTACATAATACAGTTTTGATAATGTGTGCTAGCTTAATGTTAGGTGGTTGACTATAGTGGCTTAAATAACCCACAGTGTCACCAATAAAGGAGATAAAATATGGCAGGAGCTGCCTGTTTACATCACGTTTGTGGCAAAGCCGCTTATCAACACCTGTAACAAAGCTAGTTAATAACAACAGTTATAAAATGTGACACTGCGAACCGACTGGATGATTCCACCTGTTTCAATGAAACTTGGCTTATAATAACTAGCATTTGTATTTTAAAATGTTTCAGTTTGGATGCCAAGTCTACCAACATTCAAGTGACGGTAAAAGACGGCGGACTGAAGCTCCTTCAGATTCAGGACAACGGCACTGGCATCAGGGTGGGTGACCGGGGCGTCCTCAGGGGGAGCAGGGGGAAGCCCCAGCCCTGTTTGAGGTGGTGGTCAAATTGAAGGTGTCTTTCAAATTGAAATGTATGCCATGCCATGTACAGGGTTCAAAGTTAGCACCGTCCACCAGCCAAATGCTGGTAAAATATGCAAGTGGCTGGTAGATTTGCTTCACTCACCAGCCAAAAAAACAATGGTAATCTATTGAGTGGTTGGTAAAATATCAACATTCACTAGCCATTTGGCCAATGGATGAAAAAGTGAATTTTGAACCCTGGCCATGTATACCAAAAAGTTGAAACATAACAGAAAGGAACGGTGTTGTTTGTGCCCTCCCTAGTATCTAGTCTAATAGTGTCTGGCCTCTCCTTCCCCATTATGTTAGATTAAAGTGCTCATATTATGCTTTTTGGCTTTTTCCCTTTCCTATATCCTTTATTTTTTGTGCATGTTATAGGTTTACAAAGTGAAAAAGCCCAAAGTCCACCCCAAAGGGACTTACCACCTCCAACAGAAAACACTGTTCACAAACTGCTCCAAACAGCTCTGTTGTAGTCCAGCCTTTACTTCCGTGACGAACGCGCGTCACTTTGTAACACACGTTATAATGCTCGCCTAGCTGCTAGCATGGCACGCCCTCATGCTCTGCTTCTGACTGGCTAGTAGTCCTTATAGGTACTGCGTATGTGCGACTCCCAACAAAGATGGAACAGAAGTGTGATGCCTCACTCTGTAGCTAAAACAGAGAGCTCAACATATAGGGTGAAAAGAGGAGCTGCAGCAATGTGCAGTACAACAAAAATATGGTGTCTTTTTGAAAATTAAACCATGTAAAACTATTCTGATATAACCTCTAAATACAATTATGAACCTGAAAAGGCCCATAATATGAGCACTTTAAGTGTTTTGTTTCCCTGCCCAGAGAGTGTGTGCACACACTGCTGGTAAGTGGGACTCTCGGAAGAACTGTGTCACTGTAACTGTCTTTTCTTTGTCTGTTTAATTTCTGAGGCAGAGAGAAGATATGGAAATAGTTTGTGAGAGGTTTACCACGAGCAAACTCCAGACTTTTGAGGACCTCTCAGCTATTGCAACCTATGGATTCAGAGGAGAGGTAAGAGCTCTGGAGCAATATCAACATTCAGGTTATTAAACATTAACATATATTTTGTTCTGTCCCATTTATTGTCTGTCTTCTTGTTTGCAGGCTCTTGCTAGCGTGAGCCATGTTGCCCATGTCACCATAACGACTAAGACTGCTGATGCCAAGTGTGCCTACAGGTATGCTCACATTTTAAAGGTGCAGTAGGTAAGACTTATAAAACTAACTTTCTGTCATATTTGCTGAAACTGACCCTATGTTCCAGTAGAACTACATGAAGCAGGTAATTTAAAAAAAAAAATTAAAAATATCCGGCTCCTCTGGCACCACCTACAGCCTGTAGTGCGATTTGCAAATATCCACCGCTCCCTGTTCAAATGCACCAATCAGGGCCAGGGGGGGTGTCTGACTGCGTGTCAAACACTGCTCATGCACATTCATTCTCCCTCGTGGGGGGAGGGGCTTAGGAGACCATTTTGGGCTTTAGCAGAAAGGGGGGAAGGACTGAGAAGTTGTCCATGTTCACATGTTTTGGCTAAGTCCTGGATCTTCGCAATCCTTAATACATTGTTCACTCATGTACTTTCTTGCCTCCTTGAAGCTTACATGTACATTATAATGGGTATAAAGTGACCAGGATGGCAATGTAAACAACATGCATGTCAAACTCTCCTGGTTGAAAGTTGTGGAGAGACTTTCAGCATTCACTCCTGGCTTTTGTTAGAAACATTAATGAATTAAAAACTCCTAATTGTTTGTATAGTCAACTTACATTTAGCTCGTAACACACACAAATACTCCACTAGACATGCCACTAGAGGGCTTTTTAAATTTCCTAGAGACCGAACACAATCAATGCAATGTACAGTATTGTATTGAGGGATGGTTGCTTAGAACTCACTTCCAGCAGAGATTGCCAAAGCGCACAATAAATCAAGTTCTAAGGGCCCTAAGACTGTAACCATATTGTTGTACTTAATTTATGTATAGGAATATTGATATGTAAACAAAGATGTTGTAAGATTGAACTTTTTCTATATTCTGTGCTTATGTATTTATTGTGATATTATATATTCCTATTAGAATACATGGAAAGGAATATGTATATCTATGTATGCAAGGAAAAGAATACTAGCTATACTGCTCTTATTTTTATATTAGATGACTGTTTGTTTTTTCTGAAAATGTAATGTTTTATGTTTTGTGTGGACCCCCGGAAAAGTAGCTGATGTTCTGCATCAGCTAATGGGGCTCCTAAGCAAATCAAATCAAAGCTCTTGTGATGTATCGGTTCTCTGCAGAGCCAGCTACAGCGATGGCAAACTAAAAGGCCCTCCCAAACCGTGTGCTGGCAACCAGGGAACACAGATTCTTGTGAGTTCATGGAGCACATCAACCATTACAGAACAAAGGATGTGGATGTTGAGAAACCTACAATAGTTTGCTCCCCCTGCGTACAGGTGGAGGACCTCTTCTATAACGTGTCCACCAGGAGGAAAGCTTTAAAGAGCCCCGCGGATGAGTACTCCAGGATCGTAGAAGTTGTCAGCAGGTCTGTCGTCTTGGCTTTACTCATTGTGTCTTGTGTTTCCTGCCGTTGCGATGAACATCATTTGCGTTTGGATAACTCAACACGTAAACGTTATTTTTGAAGGTACGCCATACACAATTCAGGAAAAAGTTTTTCCGTCAAAAAGGTGAGATATGCTTACTTTTTTTTGTTACTTTTTGTAACGTTTCTTGGAAGAAAAAAAAAAAAAAAAATCTCTGTATTACTACATTTCTCTGTATGTATATCTATGTACGTTTGTGAATACACTGACAAAAACTCCTTAGATATTCAACATCATTTATCGTCTTTTTTTTATTTTTAATTTTTTTTTCCAGCAAGGTGAGACTGTGGCAGATGTGAGGACTCTACCCAACGCATCTGCAGTGGATAATATTCGAGGAGTTTTTGGCAATGCGGTCAGCAGGTATTCATAAACCAAGAAAGAAAAGAGATTATGCTTTTGATGCTCTCTGCAGTTGTGCGACCTCTTATCGCCTTAACGCCGACTGCATGACCGGTTCCGTGGTATGTTCCCAGGGAGCTGATCGAAGTTGGCTGCGAGGACCAGAAGCTCGCTTATAAGATGAAAGGCTACATCTCCAACGCAAATTACTCGGTCAAGAAGTGCATCCTGGTCCTTTTCATCAACCGTACGTATCACAGAAAGAGTTGCTGGAAATGATTTAATGGTATTGGCGCTTTGTTAAAACGGAGGTTGTGATCTGTGGTTGTCTCAGATCGTCTGGTGGAGTCGAGTGCTTTGAAAAAAGCCGTCGAGACCGTTTACGCTGCATACCTTCCCAAGAACACGCACCCTTTTCTATACCTCAGGTAACTTAACGCGCATCTGTCGGTTTCCTTCAACGCAGTCTATCACGGTTGAATCCGTTTGATATTCACCGGCGCTTTCTAATCCCCACAGCTTGGAGATCGCTCCGCAGAACGTAGACGTCAATGTCCATCCCACAAAACACGAGGTGCATTTCTTGCACGAAGACAGCGTCGTCGAGAGCATTCAGAAGCACGTCGAGAGCAAACTCCTGGGCTCCAACTCCTCGCGCACATATTTCACTCAGGTATGATATGACTGGATCGCTATCTCTTCAAATACGCTGGCAGTGTCACAGAAGTAATCCGATCTCTGTCTTTTATTGCCGCAACGTGTTTTTCACTCCTCCGAGAGATCATCTGTCACTTTTACAGACACTAAAAGTGACAGATACATGGTGTTATTAATTTTTTTTTTTTTTTTGTTATAGACGTTGCTGCCAGGGCTGTCAGTGTCAGGTGGCAGCGATGTCAAGTCCTCCAGCGCCGCGGCGGAGCCAAGCGAGCGAATCTACGCACATCAGATGGTGAGGACCGATTGCCGTGCCCAGAAGCTGGACGCCTTCCTCCAGCCCAGAGAGAAGCCGCCCCCCGATCCGGAAGCAGCCGGTCCCAGCAGCAGGGAGGCCCAGCCTGGAGGCGTAGAGATGGAGGAGGCAGATGATGCAGACATGATGGAGGCCCTGGCAGAGCAGGAGGCCGAGGTGCCAAAAGGCGATGAAGACGATAACAGCGTTCAAAGGTGAAAAAGAAAAAAAAAAAAACAAACAATCATGTCGGTACTACATTTGGGCGAGTCATTATGCGTGCTCAGCAAGAGGATTGCGGACTCATCATACAATCATGATTAATCCAGATAGCATTTCTACAAATCCCATCAGGACACGTCTCGATGTGTGATTAATCCTGTTACAAATGTGAACATTGGCCGGCAGCAGATGAGTTGAGCAACAGAGCAGGTAGAACAATGCAACAGTACACGTGTATCATCACTCACGATGACGTCATCTTCCTCTGGGCCAATCAGTACAAATGTCACATTGTGTTTACCTGCTGCTAACGTTCTAGTAGCTAAAAACTGATCTGTTTTTAAAGCTCTACCTATCAGGTATCAGGTTTTTTTTGCCTCTTTTTAGGTTGTTATTTTAGTTTTGGCAAGTAAAAGTCTCACTACTCTCATTAATCCATCCATCCATCCATCCATCTTCGTCCGCTTATCCGGTGTCGGGTCGCGGGGGGAGCAGCTCCAGCAGGGGACCCCAAACTTCCCTTTCCCGAGCAACATTAACCAGCTCCGACTGGGGATCGAGGCGTTCCCAGGCCAGGTTGGAGATATAATCCCTCCACCTAGTCCTGGGTCTTCCCGAGGCCTCCTCCCAGCTGGACGTGCCTGGAACACCTCCCTAGGGGGAGGCGCCCAGGGGCATCCTTACCAGATGCCCGAACCACCTCAACTGGCTCCTTTCGACGCAAAGGAGCAGCGGCTCTACTCCGAGCTCCTCACGGATGACTGAGCTTCTCACCCTATCTCTAAGGGAGACGCCAGCCACCCTCCTGAGGAAACCCATTTCGCCGCTTGTACCCTGGATCTCGTTCTTTCGGTCATGACCCAGCCTTCATGACCATAGGTGAGGGTAGGAACGAAAACTGACCGGTAGATCGAGAGCTTTGCCTTCTGGCTCAGCTCTCTTTTTCGTCACAACGGTGCGATAGATTGAATGCAATACCGCACCCGCTGCGCCCGATTCTCCGACCAATCTCCCGCTCCATTGTCCCCTCACTCGCGAACAAAACCCCAAGGTACTTGAACTCCTTCACTTGGGGTAAGGACTCATTCCCTACCTGGAGAAGGCATTCCATCGGTTTCCTGCTGAGAACCATGGCCTCCGATTTAGAGGTGCTGATCCTCATCCCAACCGCTTCACACTCGGTTGCGAACCGATCCAGTGAGTGCTGAAGGTCGCAGGCCGATGATGCCATCAGGACCACATCATCTGCAAAGAGCAGCGATGAGATCCCCAGCCCACCAAACTGCAACCCCTCCCCACCCCGACTACGCCTCGATATCCTGTCCATAAATATTACAAACAGGATTGGTGACAAAGCGCAGCCCTGGCGGAGGCCAACCCTCACCTGAAACGAGTCCGACTTACTACGAGAACCCGGACACAGCTCTCACTTTGGTCATACAGAGATTGGATGGCCCTGAGTAGAGACCCCTCACCCCATACTCCCGCAGCACCTCCCACAGTATCTCCCGGGGACCCGGTCATACGCCTTCTCCAAATCCACAAAACACATGTAGACCGGTTGGGCATACTCCCAGGCTCCCTCCAGGATCCTTGCGAGAGTGAAGAGCTGGTCCGTTGTTCCACGACCAGGACGGAATCCGCATTGTTCCTCCTCAACCCGAGGTTCGACTATCGGCCGAACCCTCCTTTCCAGCACCTTGGAGTAGACTTTACCAGGGAGGCTGAGAAGTGTGATACCCCTATAATTGGCACACACCCTCTGGTCCCCCTTTTAAAAAGAGGAACCACCACCCCAGTCTGCCACTCCTTTGGCACCGTCCCAGACTTCCACGCAATGTTGAAGAGGCGTGTCAACCAGGACAACCCCTCCACACCCAGAGCCTTGAGCATTTCTGGACGGATCTCATCAATCCCGGGGCTTTGCCACTGTGTAGTTGTTTGACTACATCAGTGACTTCCGCCTGGGAAATCGGCGACAATCCCCCATTATCCTCCAGCTCTGCCTCTAACATAGAGGGCGATTAGTCGGATTCAGGAGTTCCTCAAAGTGCTCCCTCCACCGCCCTATTACCTCCTCAGTGGAGGTCAACAGTGTCCCATCCTTACTGTACACAGCTTGGATGGTTCCCCTTCCCCCTCCTGAGGTGGCGAACAGTTTTCCAGAAACACTTTGGTGCCGACCGAAAGTCCTTCTCCATGTCTTCTCCAAACTTCTCCCACACCCGCTGCTTTGCCTCTTTCACGGCAGAGGCTGCAGCCCTTCGGGCCCTTCGGTACCCTGCAACCGCCTCCGGAGTCCTCCGAGATAACATATCCCGGAAGGACTCCTTCTTCAGTCGGACGGCTTCCCTGACCACTGGTGTCCACCACGGTGTTCGTGGGTTACCGCCCCTTGAGGCACCTAAGATCCTAAGACCACAGCTCCTCGCCGCAGCTTCAGCAATGGAAACTTTGAACATTGTCCACTCGGGTTCAATGCCCCCAGCCTCCTCATTAATCCAGTTTTTATGAAAAAAAGCTTTTGATAAATCCATTGTGCACTACCTGCTCAGGCAAAGAAAAGCCATCCAGCAGCTTAGGGCCCAGATATCTCTTGTCAGGAGTTGGTAGAAACAACAAACGAGAGAAAAAGAGAGGGTAAATATTGGAGTTCAACTGATCAGATGGCCAGAAACACGACTCCAAATGAATGCTAATATTGCTCTGTGTCTGCTTGATGTGTGAATTGGCAGTTCTTTGCTAACTGAGTCATTACAACTTCATAAAATAATCATACGGCAAGTTTATAGTCATCGCACTGTGGATTTCCTCTGCCCCCATGTGGCTGAAGACATTATTCATGCAGCTTTAATAACTTGTCAAGTAGGGCTGCACAATTAATCGCCATTGTATCGAAATCTCAATATGGACTAGTGTAATATCCAAATCGCAGGGGGGGGTGCAATATTTGTTAAAGGCAAAATATGTGTCAAACCATTCTGAATGAAGTAGTGTGGTGCTGCAGAAACGTCCCGGCATACAAATCCTATCCTACAGACTAAAGAAAAAAATCTTTGTTTGGTACAGATCCTCAACAACAATCACACTATAATCATTTTTAATTTCGTTAATAATTTTCAGTGAAAATGAGAATAATGATACAAAAATGATCATTCCCTCCAATATCGTGAATCATATCGCAATGGCAATATCAGTCAAAATAATCGCAATTAAATATTTTCCTCATATCGTGCAGCCCTAATGTCAAGTACTGGTTGCTTTTTATTATGGCGGGACAAAAAGTACTCGCCACCCATTACGTGTGTGATTACATGTGTAAACAGCCCGTTAAGTCTTCCAGTATGGTGTGTCTGTAAGCTGGTGTGATTTCTCGTCCAGAGAGCACAAGAGTCTGTAAACATGCAGAGTGTGCTGTAGTGTGACAGCAGTCGGTGTGGGTGTGTTTGAGCCAGGAAGCGACCCAGGAAAGAGCAGCAGCAGCAGCAGGCGGAAGAAGACGAGGAGCTGACGGCCGCAGCCACGCCCAAGAGACGAGTCGTGAAACTGACCAGCATCAGAGAGCTCCGAGCCGAGATCGCTGAGAACACGCACAAAGGTACACCGTGTGCATCACCGTCTGTTCCAGCCAAACGGTGTAGTTTTTCATGAATCTTTTCTCTCTCACCTCTCAATTTCGCAGTGATTTTGCACCCATCTCCATAACTAGTTTCACGCAACTTCTTGTCATCTCGCACAACTTCTGTGTAGTAGGGCTGGGCGATATGGAGAATTTGAAAACTCAAATATCACGATATTTTTTATTTTAATATCGATACCGCAACAATATTGTAGTGTTGACTATTGGTGCTTTCACAAAATATTTACTAGAGCTGGGCAATATATCGATATTATATATTGATATCGTGATATGAGACTGGATATGGTCTTAGATTTTGGATATCGTAATATCGTGATACGACATAAATCTTGTCTTTTCCTGGTTTTAATGGCTGGATTACAGTAGAGTGATGTAATTGTTTGAATTTACCAGACTGTTCTAGCTTTTCTATTGTTTGCCTTAACTCACTTAGTTATTATATACACGTTAATGATGATTATTAAAAATCTCATTGAGTAAATAATTTTTTGCAAGCACCAGTTGTCAACCCTACAATATCACCGCAATATCGATATCGAGGTATTTGGTCAACCATATCGTGACATCAGATTTTTTCCATATTGCCCAGCTTTAATATTTACACAATGAGTGTTTTGATAAATAATCATTATTAATGTGGATATAATGACTAAGTGGGTAAAGGCAAATAATAGAACAGCTGGAACAGTCTGGTAAGTTCAGAAAATGACATCACTTTACTGTAATGCAGCCTTTAAAACCAGGAAAAGACACCACTTATTTCATATTACGATATCCAAAATCTAAGACGATATCTAGCCTCATATCACGATATCGATATAATATCAATATATATTGCCCAGCTCTACATTGTAGTTGTTTCTCCACTTATCGACCGTTTCCTTCTTTTAAGTCTGCCCATATTTCTTCCAGGTCTTCAGGAAATGCTGCAGAACCACTCGTTTGTGGGCTGCGTCAACCCTCAGTGGACTCTGGTACAACATCACACCAAACTGTACCTGCTCAACACCACCAAACTCAGGTCAGAGCCACAGAAAACACACACACACACACACACAGCTCTGTTGAGCATGCCGCTTAATGGCCCATTTCACTCTTTTGTTTCTGTTGCAGCCAGGAGCTTTTCTACCAAATCCTCATCTACGACTTTGGGAACTTCGGTGTACTAAGACTATCGGTGAGTAAAGTCTTTAGATTGTGAATGATTTTACTATATACTGTACAGGTTAGGATTGGTGTCATGGCTGGTTTACCTGCATTCAGACACCGGCTCCACTTTATGACCTGGCCATGTTGGCTCTGGACTCGGAGGAGAGCGGCTGGACAGAAGAGGATGGTCCTAAAGAAGGCCTGGCTCAGTACATAGTGGACTTCCTGAAGAATAAAACTGAGATGCTGGGGGACTACTTCTCCATTGAGATAGACCAGGTCAGTTGGAACAGGGCGGGGTTTGTCAAATGAATCTCTATAGACCATAAAAGTCTGTTATTACTCGCGCTGTAAAACTAAGCTTTGTGAATTGTAGGAAGGAAATCTAACCGGGCTGCCGTTACTGCTCGACAAGTACACCCCGGTGATGGAGGGTCTCCCCATGTTCATCCTGCGCCTGGCCACTGAGGTGAACTTTCTCAGAGCTCTGTCCTCACTTATAATGAGATTCTGGAAACGGTTATCTGAAGGCTTTTGCTCGGCCGTGTTGTGCAGGTGAACTGGGACGCTGAAAAGGAGTGCTTCAGAGACTTCAGTAAGGAGTGCAGCATGTTCTACTCCATCAGGAAGCGGTACGTCCTGGAGGCCGAGCCGGGAGAGGAGCAGGTGGGAAGGAACGGCAGACTCGCGTTTTAAAACCCTTGTGTTGTCTTCCCGTCAACCTTAAAAAAACAAAACACGACAACCAATATTTACCCTCTCTCGACGCCTTTTTCAGTTTTTGCTTTTTCCAACGTTTTAAATTGTAAAATTTTTCTTCTACACATTTTCAGCGCTTATTTCTACGTCCCATATTTTATGATATAAAACTAAACATGAAAACGGGTCAATTTAACCCAAAGTCAACACAAGGGTTAAAACAAATGCTCGAGTGCTATACACATTTTAACTTACTTTGCTTAAAGTGCTCATATTATGCTTTTTGGCTTTTTCCCCCCTTTCCTTTATTGTGTTGTATATCTTTTTTTGTGCATTGTGCGTTATAGGTTTACAAAGTGAAAAAGCCCAAAGTCCACTCCAAAGGGACTTACCACCTCCAACAGAAAACACTGTTCAAAAACTGCTCCAAACAGCTCTGTTGTAGTCCAGCCTTTACTTTGTGTCCCTTTGTAACATGTTATAATACCCGCCTAGCTGCTAGCATGGCAAGCCCTCATACTCTGCTTCTGACTGGCTAGTAGTCCTTACCTAGCTACTGCGCATGTGCGACTCCCAACAAAGATGGAACAGAAGTGCGACGCCTCACTCTGTAGCTAAAACGGAGAGCTCAACACAGGGTGAAAAGAGGAGCTGCAGCAATGTGCAGTACAAAACAAAATATGGTGTTTTTTGAAAAGTAAACCATGTAAACCTATTGACATAACCTCCAAATACAATTATGAACCTAAAAATAAGCACTTTAACAAGAATTATTGACAAAGAACAAGTGTGATGCTTTTTCCAGGATCAGGAGGTGAACTCGTGGCGTTGGAAAGTTGAGCACGTCATCTTCAAAGCGTTCCGGACCCTCTTCAGTCCTCCGAAGAGCTTCAGTGAGGACGGCACTGTGCTGCAGATCGCCAACTTACCCGATCTCTATAAAGTGTTTGAGAGGTGCTAAATCTGATCGTCCAATCTAAAATACATGCTGCCGTTTTAAACTCGATGTAACATTTGTTCTGTAAATAAATACTTTGCATGAAGCTTCAGATGTATGTCTTTTTGAGTGACAAACCATATTCCATGAGGTCACAGGAAACCCTCGTTCTAAATAGCCTATTTAAATGTGCCAAGGCTACACATAGTTTCCTCAAAGTAAGACCTGGAACGCAGTCAGAAGAAAAAGAAAAAAAAAAGATTTGGGCCACGAGTCCCCTAACGATGCCTAAAAGTGCTCGACTTTCATTGCAGCTACATTTTCCTTGTCAGTCTGAGACACGTGGGCAGTGTGGAGGAAATTAACACAGCAACTAAGGTTTCCAAATACCTTTTGAACAATTACAAGTTTGCAACACCTATTTGCCTGGAAATGTATTTCCATGACTTATGCTTAGCAACTGTGCTTCTATCTTTATTCCAGTCACATAATTCAACTAACTAAAAACCAAACAGAGTTGAGAATAAAAAAAAGCAAACTCCAAATTTTAAATGCCGAATGGCCTCATCTTTTCCTCCGATTTAAAACTGCAACACACACACACACACACACACACACACACACACACACACACACACACACACACACACACACACACACACACACACACACACACACACACACACACACACACACACACACACACACACACACACACACCTGTATTACTATCTTTGTGGGGACAGGTCATTGACATAATGCATTCCCTAGCCCCTTACCCTCACAACTAAATGCCTAACCTTAACCCTTACCCTAACCATAACCTAATTCTAAACCTAATCCTAAAACCAAGTTGTCCCTCAAATAGCCTTTTAAAGTTGTGGGGACCAGCACTTTGGTCCCCACAAGGCTGTGCAGACCCCACAAGGATACTGTAATCCCAGGTTTTTGGACCCCACGAATATAGTAAAACAGGTAAACACACACACACACACACTTTGTGGGGACCCGTCATTGACATAATGCATTCCCTAGCCCCTTACAACTAAATGCCTAACCTTAACCCTTACCATAACCTAATTCTATAACCAAGTATTAACCCTCAAACAGGCCTTTAAACTTGTGGGGGTCCAGCATTTTGACCCCACAAGTATACTGGACTCTTGTTTTTTTTAATTTCATGAATATAGTTAGACACAGACTTTCACACACACACACACACACACAATAATAACTATACTGATTCAAAAGAGTAGAAAATATCTAAACTGCACCATGAAATAGAAAATATTCAGATTGTATACGCAGTTCTGTAAATTACACATTTATTTTCAAGAAATCTTTTAAATATTTGAAAATTTTCAATGAAACCGCAGCAGACACAGTTGGTTCTACATATTTTCAAATATTGACTGCACCTTTTTAAATAAATCATTCTGTACCTGTTAAAAAGGATTATTGTCTCATTGAGCAGTGCGGACCCCCAGTCTCCTAGTGTGAAAAGGCACTTCACTGTGTGAGGGGGAAGCTGGAAAGGTGCGGGGCCGGAGCAGCCGTGAGGGTTGAATAGTTTAAAAAGCATCATTATACTCATTCATGCAACTTATCAAAAAAAACAACAAACAAAAAAAAAACTAAACGAAGAACAGCCGAGCACCCAGCCAGAGAGATCAAATCTCGTGGATAACATGATGTAGTACAAAGCTCTGAAAAAGGAAGTAGTGACTCGAGAAATGTCCTCAGATGGATCTCCCAGCAACTTTATAGTTTTATTAGTTAAGTTTCTGAGTCATTCCTCCAAAAACACTGGCGGCTTGCCCGACAACGCTTCAGTTTAAAAAAAAAAAAAAAGGACACAATTCAGTTTGCTGCCTGTGCTACACGTTTTTGTAAGTGTTTTTGGTTAGCTACAAATCTTAAAGTGTTACAGCTAGAAATGGAAATGTGTTCCAGACGCAGTATGGCAGTCAGAGGTCTTGAGGTGCGAGTTTAAGGGCTTCTGTGGTGACGCTCCCTAGCCTCACTGCTGTGACAGAAGGGCGTTCCTGTTGGCCTTCATCTTCTCAAGGCGCTTTACTAGGTGGTTGTTGGTCATCTCCATTTCCTCGATCTTATCTAGAGCTGTGCGAAGCTGTGGGAGGAGAGGGGGGTAGAAACAGAGGGGAGAAGTTACATTCAGCCTTCTTCATTTCCTGTCTCACATTTTAAAATGCAAGCCTGTGTCTGTACCTCTCTTTGAAGTTTCCGTTTCTCTGCTTTAAGTTCGTCTTCTACTTTCTCCGAGTTATCTGCTGATGCCTTGTACCTGGACACTTGTCCTTCAAGTCTGTTAATCTGGAAAACGGACACAAAAGACTTGGTGACTTAGAGCTCTAAAACGTACAACTTTTTATATATCATGTTTCTATAATTTAATGCGTGCGCTATTATTTAGTTTGACGAGACATTTCTTTTTAACTTACATTTTGTTCCATTGTACCTATTTCCTGTTCGGCTTTAGAAAGCTTGAATTTGTATTCACTAATCTGTCTGTTGGCATCTCCTGCAGAGAAAAATAAAAAAACAGAAACCAGTGAGTTTGAAAATACCCAAGTGTTCAAAAGATCCGTGTGCCGAAACTTGACCATGAGGTCAACTTACTCTGCATCTCAATAACGTGGAGGTCTGTACCGTTCTCCATTCTCTCCCCGTCTGTGTATGCACTGTCCATCTTTGAGTGCTTCTGTCTCTCCTCCTCCAGCTGATTCTTCAGCTTCCTGATCTGAGCCAACAGTTCATCTTTCTCCTCTGCCAACTTCCGTAGCCTGACGTCTACAAAACCGATGGAAAATACATTAAGCTGATGCAATTTACCGTAACACGCAGAAGATGCTGACGTGTTCAGCAGGTTGGCGTGCTAAAATACACTGAAATGTGATCGTTATTTTTCTTATTACAGCTTTGGTGCCCATCGGATCAGTTTATTTAGCATCCATGTGGACAGAAGTAATATCCTGACTCACCCAGCGGGCCTTCTCCTGCAGACTCCAGCACCTGAGCGGCCTCCTGGGAGACCACAGTGATCCCTGAGGACAGAGGCTCATGGTTGACCTCCCCGTTTGGTGTGCCGTCTGGGATGATGACCAGCCCGTGTTTCTGTGGTGAGAGAACACACGTTACTGAGGACTGGCTCCCCTCGCTCTGTTGGCAAGTACAGGAGGGTATGCACTGATGTCACCTTTTTATATACCACACCACTCACCGACCACACAGACCAACAGTTGGCCGCTAGAAATCTTGGAAAAGGAAACGCCATTGTAAATGACATACACAGTCAGCAGTCTGTGGATGTTAAAATGTATATATCGGTGGCCGATAAGCAAGAAAATGTAATTATTGTTCCAATCATTTGAATTTCAGTCAATAATTATGTCCGATGGCTGCGGCCCAGAGACGGTTCTGGGTGGAGGTTTTTGCCTCTCTGCGTTTCTCCTCTCCCTGTGCCAGTCACTGTTCTCACACACACACACACACACACACACACACACACACACACACACACACACACACACACACACACACACACACACACACACACACACACACACACACACAGCTAGAATCTAGTAACATGCTAGAGAAACCGCCAGAAAAGGGAGACCGCACGAGCAAGTTATCTGTTGACCAAGCAGAACATGATCCTGCAGAAATGGGACTTCTTCGACCACGCTGCTCACAGTCAACTCCCTGTTCCCTGTTAACCCACAGCCAGTGTGCTCTGCACAGCCATACAGTGCTTGTTATGCCAATAGTAAATCGTTATGAATGAGCTAAAAACTATCGCTAACTGTAAGGAATGGCTGAGCCTAATTACAAACAAGTAATATTTTTTGGTTATTGTATCGGTATTGGCTACAAATAAATAAATAAATATCTGTTACTGTTATTGACCCTGAAATTCCATATTGGTGCTACTAAAAAAAAAAAAAAAAAAAAAAAAAAAAGTAGCCAAATATTAGGGTCCCAGATATAAAGAAATAACTTTGTAAGAATACTTATTATATTACAAGACTCATTTTTGAAAACCTTATTTTTTGAAAAAGAAAGAAAATCTTTATTTAGAATTAAATTATACAATTTTTAGGAAACAATTCTGATGGCTCTTTGACACACATGAGAATGCACAGCAGATGCTGACTACTGTGTGTTTGCCACTGTGGGAAGTTACCGTGGTGACATCTATATGTGCATACCCTCTATAAACAACAAATCCACCAGTAATATCATATGGTACACTGTAGTCATGGTCAAGTACGGATTACCATGTACCAAATGAGTTATGGATAACCAGCAAAAAGTGACAAAGTTGTCAAGAAAGTAAAATGGAAAGAAAAACAAAGAGGTAGAAGTACAAAGTACAACACAATAACGGGTTTGATAGCATTAACTGGCTTAGTTCCAACCGAAAGGAAAAGTATAAATAGTACTTTTGTGTCAGCAACTCATTCCTCTAATCTTGTTGTTTCTGCTGGGACTTTCAGAAGACCTACCTCTCCTGCTTGGGCCTTCCCCTTGATGTCAGCAAGCTCATCTCTGAGCTCGTCCCTCTCATTCCTAATGCAATCAAAGTACTCTTTCTGCCTCTCTAGGGCCTGGCCACACAGACGAGAAAAGGACAAGAGAGAAAAGAAGAGGCAGAGGAGAAGTTGGAGTGACTCTGGACAGACATGCAACACCACATGCTATAGCAAGACATCTTACATGCACAAACATGCACTGTACACATCAAGCCAACAACAAGGACATAGAAAACAAACAATACACAGATGAGGAAGAGGTGTGGTAGAGCACAGGGACTAAAGATACAGAGACTGTAAGGAGGTAGATCTTTTTGACTTAGCACTTTGTGAAAACTACATAGAAGTATGATGCTTTCATCACTAAGAAACTAACAAAATTAAGTGATCCACAAGTGGAACATGCATGCCATGCCAGAATATATGGATCACATTAGTTTACATGACAATCGTAAATAAAACTATGTTAATTTCACAGGCTGCCCACTGCAGGCTTTATCACGGTGCCAGTGCACTTGCATTGTTAGCGGAGGTCACAGGATCCAAACCGAAAACCCTGTTATCTTGACATGCAAAATTCCAAACCGTGATGGGTCCAGGTATGTGCTACTGCCTAAGGGTCTCCATCATGCAGAGACAGCATGAGAGGCCAAACAGGTGGATAGACATTACTGTATGTCTAAAGGCTGAAAAGCACAACCATCTATGGCCTCTCATGTTCTGTCAGAGCACCCCTGTGGGACCTCCTACCCCAATCTTTTTGTCCTTCCAGTTTATCGTTTCCTGCAGGTCAAACACCTCTCTGGTGAGGGCATCTAACTTAGTCTGCATTCGCTGGCTCTCCTGGAGCGGCGTTGAGCAGTAACAAGACGACACAGTACAGGATAAGAACAGAATAGGAAAAATTGAATGGAACAAAGACAAGAAGTGAAAATGCACATAAACACATACAGATAGGAACAGGTGAAACAGGGTGAGAAGACCCTCATTTGAGGAGATAATGCTGAGAAAGGAATGAATGGAGGGACAGAGAGGACCTAGAGGCAGGCCAGTGCCAATCAATCCTTATCAAGTTCCTGCAGAACAGAGCCTCCTCTGCAGCCTGCACAGACGCTCCAACACCTTTCAAAGTGTTGACAGAATAGCAGTCTGATGAGGTCACGCTGGCCGAAACTGTTTGTTTTTCTAATGCAAGGGCAGCCTTACCTCTATAAGCTCATCTCTCTGGCGGATTCCCTCTTTCAGTTCTTCTTGTTTATGCTGCAGGACTGTACACGTGTGCTTTTGTCTTTCTAATTCCTGAAACCATAGACAGAATAGTTCAGCCACAACCCTTCAATAGAAATATGATGTAACTTTACATACATTAAAATGTATTTAAGCTTCAGAACCGTTCTTTGACCAACAGATATTTCACCTTTGACTTGTCTTCCAGCTCCCTCCTCATCTCAGCCCTTTGTTCCTCCATTTCCTCGATGACGTCCTTTAGTGTGTCCACTTGATAGATGAGGTTGCCTTTGTCGTTGTCCAGCTGTGCGTTCGATACCATGGCTTTCTTGTACTTCTCCTCCACCTCTGCAAGTGACTCCTGATAAGGGTGGGAGCATGTTAACTAAAAGGCAACTGGTTTCAAGCACAGCTCACCTACATGCACCCGGTGGGCTCTCTGGTATAAAAATAATTTAACACACATTGGCCAAACATACTATACACGTCTATTACTTCTAAATGTATGATTAAGTAAAGGCATACCACCTTTTGTGGTAGTTTTCCATTTTTAAACAGGTCATTTGTGACTAATGTTTGTGGTGCCAGTGGTGACATAAATAGAATGTGGTGAATCAGGAGTGAAACAAGGAAATGTGTGTGAATGTGTGAAAAGAGGATCTGAAAGAGAGAGCTACAAGTGAATAACCAGAAAACTACAAGGAAAGTAATCTCGCTACAGTGCATCAGCTGTATCAAACTAACAAGATAAATCCAGGAGTCAGGTTTGTTAGTAAACTACTCTTATTATCAATAAAACATACAGTGTCCTTTCTAAGAGAACATGAAGCTGTCAGAAGTCAGTCAGCCAGGAGGCCATCCAACACTGTGGCAATGAAGGCTGGCTGGAAGAAGAGCTTTAAAATTGAAAGCATGACTGTTATCTGTCAGCAGGTGGAGCATTTTGACTCTTCTTCTTTAAACTTTGAACCCAGCTCAATCGTGGGAGTGTTCATTTCAGGCCACAACCAGTGAGTTGGATCAAAACAGGAAGTGAGGGAAGATCATGCAAAAAGAAGGATTCATTACGCAATTCACACTGGGAGCACGCACGCAAACACATGGCCGTGGTGTTAGGAGATACAGGAGGGGGTGCAGAGGGGTATGAGTGGGGAGGCAGAGGGGTTAGTGATGCCATACTGCTCCCCAGAGAAAAAGAGAAGGCATGCTGAGAGCTCAAGCCCCTCTACCTTTAGCTCTTTAAGCCCTTGCATGTACCGCCCTTCTACATCCTGAATCTGGTCCTTAAGTTCATAGATATCCTGTAGAGCAGACGGAAGGAAAGGTTGGGGTGAACTGGGGCATCAGAGGGTGGGGAGTACCAAGGTGAGATAACAAAGCACCCGTGCTGCCATTCTTAAAACAATCCAGCTGGCATGACCAGCGCACCGAAATACAGTATAAGTAACAGCTTCAAAAGAAAACATGTCACATCCATGAAGAAAGCAGACACTTAGAACAGCAGGGAAGGTACAACAGAGGGAATGCTGTAGGAGGTTCATATGCAGAAGGAACAAATGTATACATAAATTGCTCAGACACAGAACATGTAGATTAGCATTTAAGCTCTATGATAATGTGATGATGAACATCTGTAGATAAAAAACACAGTCACATGTATAGAAGGGTGTATAGAAGGGTGACACTGCGATTTGTACACCTTACCCTAAGTTCACTCAGACTGGTGTCGGGGTCATAGATGCTACCCGTGTCTGTGCTGCCCCTTCGTGACGAGGTGCCGCCCAGCGATGCCAACGTGGCTGCTGACAGGCCTGGGGTGGCACATCGGGAAGATGGCTGAGAACACAAAAAGTACCACAAAACTCCAGTCAGAAACGCATAAAAACAAAGAACAATACAACACAATTCCGAAACGATATACAACCCCATCATCTGATCACAGCGGGGCTCTTAAGTGATCCCACCCAATTCAAAACCTCCCCAGGAAGGATTCGTCCTCGTCGTGTGCTGAAGTGTATTTTATAAACTTGACAAACTAGCTCCCCATCTCCACATGCCGTGTGTATAAAAGCCAGATGATGCTTCTTTGCGGGTTCGTTGTGGTTACATGGTAGCTGCCTAATAGCAAAGTGTGAGATTAAACCCACGCACTACTGCATTGCCTATTTGGTGCTCGGTGAAGAATTTGAATGAATAAAGTAAATTACTAAATAATGGTGCACTCACCCGACTAAAGTCTGTATACTGCTTGTCACATTTTTCATCCAGCTAAAAGAAAGAGAAGACATATTATAAAAAGAGATTAAGACTATTTTGAGAACACCCATCCTGGGTTGTCATGCTTGGAGCCGTTTCCTCATCTGCAAATCAGGGAGTTAGTCCAGGAGTTAATATGAGTCTGGGATAAGTGCTGTATGTTCACAGATCATGAAAGAGTTGACAACCAAACAAGTGAAAGCAAATAAAACACTGAGTGAGTCACAGCACTACGTTAAAGAAGATTTTCTAAGTCCATGCTGCTGCACACTGCAGTCACATCCACTTCAGCTGAACTTATACCACTTTACTTATTAATAGTCAATAAAAAAATAAATAAAAAACACGCTCAAGTTCCACTTTATTTATCCTCAGAAAATGAAATTTAGGGTGCAACAGGATGTCTAAAAACACATGCACAGAAAAAGCACCACCGGATGCCAACAACACTGTAAACCCAACACAGGACACACGTCAACACATCAATGGAGAGACTCCTTCCCCCAAAACCAATGACAGAATCCAATTGCTGTGGGAAACGTTTTGAAAACCAAATGTTATTTTGAATCATGCATTGGGGTTGCAATGCACTTTTCAGCCCACTCTTGTGAACTTAGCTTAGCCACTTACAGCGTCCAGATCTGGAATGCTCAAATCATCGAGGTCAGACACAATGCTGCCTCTTCGGCTGGTGCGGCTGAAATAATCTGCAGCCGACTCACTAATGTCCGAGAAGTCAGACGACTGCTTACAACACACACAGGATGAAGAAGATAGGGAGGATAGAGGCAGAGAAATAAAGAATAACAGAGTAAAAGGGGACAGAAGGAAAGCAATGACAGAGGAGGTCACTGTTCAAGGTAAAGACATTTAAAATGTATTAAGCTGATGATCTTACACAGCCCAATACAATATATATAAAAAAAGAAGTTAAAAAGCTTTGATTATTAGATCATCAACTACTGTGATAAAACAGCATCAGTCTAGATTTTGTACAGCCCGGTCCCTACAGCTCACCACACTGTCCCTGCGGCCTCTGCCGAAGCGTTCCTGGGACACGCTGCTGACAGTGTCATCATCTGAAGAAGACTGTGAGGAATACGCACACACATATAAACACCACGCACAGACACACACACGTACACACGACACAAGATGAGGAGCCAAAGTAAAGTAGGATGGCTGCATGCCCAAGGCTTTATCTGAGACACGCACACTTCTTACTCAAAACAGCAGTACCACTCTCTGTAGTAAACAGATTATTGGATTACTCCAATGACTGTGACAATATAAGTAATGCTAATTCATGCAATTAGGACAATTTTGTCAAACGCACCAACTGGAACTAAGTAAGATAAGACCACCTTGCTATAACATCTTAGCCTGCACAGCAGCACTGCAGAAGAAATCCTTAATTCACACACTTTCATGTCAATCAACCAGGCTGTTCTCTAAAGCAAACTGTGGGGGGGGGGAGAAGCTTGTTAATAGTGGTCATCTGGCCGTGGTGTTAGCTGACATCATGCAGGGTGGCGGTGGTTTTAAGGTGCTCACCACAGGGCTACTGCGGGTGGAGCTGGCTACAGAGGAGTACCAGCTATATTCAGAGGGCTGTGGATGGGAGGAGGACAGGGGATCAACATGACGACAGACGTCAGGCCAGAGGCACAACAGTTAGCTGCCGTGGTGGTGACACTGCTCAAACGCTGTTTGACAAACATTCAGAAGACTTACGGCTCTCGAACTGTTCCCCGAGCCGTAAAGATTGGTGTCGTCGCAAATAGAGGCCTGAGGGCACACGTGGGAAACAACACGGGGCTTAGCAAAACAAAAGAGGGGGTAGGTTGAGTAGACTCACTTTCTCTGGGCCATGCAATTACCAGAAACACTCTGTATTTCCAACATCAAGTAGGCCACTTGTTTGAGTGCTCTACAACAAAAGTCTTGGCTTCACGCAAACTTCTGCCTTATCTAACTGAAGCACAAATCTACAGCCAGCACGTGCTCAGAGTGTCCTGGAGCTAAATATAAGCAGGATCCTATCAGATGTATGTGGCCACAAGAGAGAGGGAATGTCTACTTCCTAAGGTAACGAGAGGCATGCAGAGCGTGGACAGAAACTGACCATGCTGTAGCTGCGAGGCAGCCCTGTGGCAGTGGTGGAGGACGAGGAAGTGGTGGCCTGTCAGAGATGAGGGGAGCAAGGGAAATGTCAGTTTAGAGGACAGAGGAAAGCTGTAGCGGGAATGCGAGGTGGACAGGGACTAAAGAGCTGCAGAAAGTGGAAACAGGATGACCGTTTTGCTGAGAGGAGAAGTGATGTGAGGTGACACTGTCCCCGGCCACTGTTTTAATACTGGCGGAGGAGCACCACTTTTGTCGGTCAGCAAGTAATTTACATAAATTCAAACCATCATAAGAACGAGTGATCTCAATCTAAAGGTCAGGCTTTGGATTCTCTCTGCGCTTTGATGCTTTTATGGCATTGACAATATATCTTACTGTAGTTATAGAACAAGTTTGTTAGGGATAAAAATGTCCAATAAACTAGACCATGCAGATAGGACTATACTGCCTCAGCCTGTGTATAAAAAGGGTTGAAAGTTGGACAGCACTGTCTGGGGGACCAACCCGAGGCTGATAGGTGGATGTGGAGGGAGGAGGCACTGGTTTGGTCTTCGTCAGGCTGGTGTAGTTCCTTTGATCGTGGTAAAGTCCAGTCTAGAAGAGTTGTAACATAATGTGACCTCAAACAAACACATTTCATCCTCAAGTGTCAGACTAATGTCTAATTTTAGACACATTCAACACGGCTTGGTCAACATGTGTGTGACACTTCACAAGGCAATAAATAGTCAATCTTATCAGGGGGTAAAGTCAATCTACTGTAAATGACCACGGCAAGCCAATATCTTTTAACTACACTGCCTTCATGCTTGAGGCTGAAGAAGAGACACTCTAAAACAACTTTACCAATTAAAAAAGGAGTACACTGACCAGCAGATCCTTCTTCGCGGAGCTGGATGAAGCCCTTTTATGGCCATGCAGGTCATTGTACACAGAACTCTGTTCAGCCCCCACCCCCCCAACAACAAAAAAAAAAAATGTACGTAAAGAAAAGCAAAAATGAGAGGCAAAAGCGTAGAAGCAGTGATAAACAGGTGACATCACAGATACATACAGTGGAGCGGGAAGTCTTGAGGGTGGAGCTAGTGGAGAGGCCGTCAGACTGAAGAGAGGAACAGGAGTCACAAGAATTACGAGCAGCAGAAGATCAAACCTCTGAGAAGCCGTTAGGCGTGCATTGGCAGCACACAGTTCATGTGTCCCACTAACACTAGTTTAGTTGTTTAACAGGCAACAAGGAATCCAACACAATGGATCAAGCAAACCATTCGTTTTTCTAAACCCTTCCAAGGCCACAGTGAAGGAACAAAAACATTTGTCATGGCTCTTAGCCCATTATGGTGGCTTTGTGATGTTGAGTAGGCAACATACGTTTATTTTATTTTTTTGCTATAGACGCAAATGTAATCCTGTAGAAAACAGCTTTGAGTTTCTCTGGGTTGATGGTGTATTTGGACAGATTCTAGGTGATTACTGCAATAAACATCTTGTCAAGGTACAAATGTCCAGCACTTTTAAAAAGCTGAAATGTCTCAAAAGTGTGTCAGTCCATCAGAATCGCACAGCAACACATTCAAGAATAACACAGGGTGAAATTCAATGTGAAAAAGAAAGTGAAACCGATGTCTCCAACATTCCCCTCAATGCTAAGGGTGCTCCGATTGATCGGTCATCAATCGTTAACGGCCAATAAAGGCTTTAAATAATTTGATCGGTGGTCTCCATAAAGGCCGATCGGATGACGCACTACTCGGGAGAATTTTTTTTACATGCAGCTAAGTTACACACCATCCAGACGGCCAACCGTTGGCAGAAAAAGCAGTTGAACTGATCAGTCTCCCCGAGTTGGTCAAAAAAAAGTGCCTCGGAAGACACACTGAAGAACACAATGTTTAAGGTGTGTTTCTAACAGAGGAAGTGGAATGTTGAACATTTCCTGTCAATAAAAGTAAACCGTTGACAATTCACAATACATTATCTTCTGTTAATTTTAATACTTATACATTGTTGTTAAGAATATTAAAATGAATATATGATAAATATATGACATGATAAATAGAAGGCTTTGAATAGACCCGGTAATTGCTATCGACCGATACGGCTTCCAGCAATCGGTGATCGGCCCCAAAAATCCTGATCGGAGCACCCTTACTCAGTGCTATGTCTTCTTCCAGGTATAACCTAATCTGTCATTATGTGAATCTCTGATATGAAAAAGGGAATAACTGGAGCAGGAGTAGATGAGGCAGACTGAAGGAAAGTGGAAACACCAGGGATATTTGAATGCCGAAAACAGCTGGTTGCTTCTGATCTGCTGAGCACAATAAAGTTAAGCAGACCTGAACTCGGGTTACATGCTAAGAATCCAGGTACAGTTTTCAATCAGTTGCCAAACTCCACACAAATACACATTATGCTCTCACACACATGCACACACAACACACCAAGGCATCTTTTCTACGGGAACTGGATCGACTCTTAGACCCCAAGTCTCGTATTGCTGATGATGTGGAAGACTTCAAATAAAAAACAAACAAGAGCAAACATTAGAAGAAATCTTTACTTTGCCAACTATTTTATGCCACGACGCAAATGAACACAACCAAATTACAAAAAAAGTATTAACCCAAATGCATTCATTTGCTTTCCTAACACGAACAATGGCTTTCACACATCTATGTGCCCCATATGAGAGCATGGTCCTAATAAAACTGGCAGGGATTTATTTTGTTTTACGCACCCTGTAGCTGCGGACTGACATGACATCATCATCCAGCCCCTGTTGATGTGGAAACATGGAGTCACAGCAGAAAAGCAGACAGAGAGGAACATGGGTGATGAGAGATTGACTGCAGGATTAAAAAGGAGAAAGTAGAAAGGAAATACAGGCAGACAAAGAGGAAGTGTGTGGGGGAGATACAGACCCGGCGATGACGGCTGCTGGACATACTACTACTACTAGAGCCTCGGGCTTTTTCTGAGTCAGCCTGGAGTAAGGAAGGAAAGTTGGAAAAGATTATAGAGTGAAAGTAGAGAGGCTCAATCCCAGGGGTGAGTAAGGTCACTGCAACGATCAACAGTTGCTAATGCAAAGCCCAAACCGTGCAAAACAACTTCTGTCAGCATGTTTATAACCAGACAGATGTCATAAACATTTGCAAATGTTATCCTCTTTAAGCACAGCTGCAAGATTAATGATATACAAAAACAGCTAATATATTGCACATTTTTTTTCTCATCTGTTCTTTTAAAGTGCTCATATTATGCTCATTTTCAGGTGTATTTAGAGGTTATATCAGAATAGGTTTACATGGTTTAATTTTCAAAAAACACCATATTTTTGTTGTACTGCACATTGCTGCAACTCCTCTTTTCACCCCGTGTGATGAGGTCTCTGTTTTAGCTACAGAGTGAGGCATCTCACTTCTGTTCCATCTTTGTTGGGAGTCGCACATGCGCAGTACCTAGGTAAGGACTACTAGCCAGTCAGAAGCAGAGCATGAGGGCGTGCCATGCTAGCAAGTAGGCGAGTATTATAATGTGTCACGGAAGTAAAGGCTGGACTACAACAGAGCTGTTTGGAGCAGTTTGTGAACAGTTTTTTCTGTTGGAGATGGTAAGTCCCTTTGGGCTTTTTCACTTTGTAAACCTATAATGTGCACAAAAAATATATATAACACAATAAAGGAAAGGGGAAAAAGCCAAAAAGCATAATATGAGCACTTTAAAAAAGGCAACATAAGGGCACAGATTTGAAAATCTCTGCTTCTCTTTACTGTGTCGATACACCAGCAACACACAGAGACACAAGTCAATGCAAAAGTTGTTTATTACCATTCAAAAGCATCTGTCCTTTCTGACGTCGCTGGAAGTTGGAGGAGTAACTCAACTAAACGTCCAAACCAACTCCTTGCATGCAGTCTCACCAACCCTAAATAAAGTCAAAGGCCAATGCTTGCTCTATGAATACACACAGCCACAGATTCTCCAAAGCAAACACACTGCTGAGTGATATTTCCACACTGAGGTACAGTGTAGTCTGTGAGTCAAGTGTAGCTAAATGGTCAGGCTTGACTGGGGTTCAATCCCACACAACAGGCTGTTAGTGGAGTGAGAGGCTACAACACTCTCTCGCGCTCGCCTACCATCCACTGGTGGATCTGTCCCCATTTTCTGTTGCTACTGCTGCTGGATGACTGGTAAGAACGCTGGACAGAGGGGAGGAAATGCCAGGAAAAACATACAATCATACTTCACTTAAAACTGCTGAAACATGAAAAATAAACTGGGTGACATTCACTTCAGGAATAGAACTTTTGGGTTCATCTGTGGACATGCAGCACTTTCATTTTTTTTTCTGTGGGTATATTATGTTTGTTGTGTATGACCCGTCAGATTAATCAGAAAATGTCTAAGGCATGAAGCCAAACAGCTCCTCTGGACCAGTGGCTATGGAGGCAGATGAACAGTTTGCAAACACTCAGTCAGTTAATGTAGTAACTGTCCATGTAAAACAAACAAATAAAAATAAAAATAAAAAAAGAATCAAGGAGAAAACCAGGCCAATTCCCATGTTCAATCTACATTTGATCTGTGCTGAGAGCAGCAGTTATGGGGCACTAGCTCGCTTGATGGGTTGGATAATGGTCACAGTGCACCTTTGCCAGTCAGTTCCATTTTGTGTTGTATACCTCTTTCTGCTGCCGTTCAAGTTCCCTCATTCGAATATCCCTGGCCTCCGCCCGAGCTGCCCTCTTTGCTGCAAGCCTCGCCTCCGCCTGTGAGACACAACATGAACACACTTGTTAGCCATGACTGGAAACTTGTAAAGGTGCCTTTCCCTGAGGACACACCCTAACAAGTCCAAGGAATAAAACACAAGGAAGGGAATTGCTTCAATCAAAACACAATCACACAGTTGAATTTACATGAGTGTATTTGAGTACTTAACGCATCAGTTTCCCCTAAAAGAAAGAGACAGTGGAACATGTACACATTTTCTTAGTGTGGTTGTCAAGGCCTTTCACTAGCTGGAACCTGATTAACAAACCTTTTGATGAAGAAGTTGACTTCATGGTAGCATTGCATAGTTACAACACTGATATAGTAAACAAATAAAATTAAAATATAAAAAAAAAAAAAATGCAAAACTGCTTTGTTTTCTCAGACTTACCATCTAGTTTTAGAGACAGTTTAGACAGCTATGTCTATATGTTAAGTCTATAATACATTTTCTGCTGATAATAGATAATACGTGGAATAGTTACAACTGCCTTTTAAAGGCTTTCCTAAAAACAACTGAATATTCAAAATCAAAATCAACAGACCACCCACAGAGACTCTGGGTTGACCTCACACTATAAATAATGCAGTTCACCCAACCAATGCATCGGCCAGGTTGACCAAAATAAGCGGTTGTACAGGTATCGCCGTATATTGATAAATAACAAGAAACTGCAGAACAGAAATGCCAAAAGATATGGGTAATTTACAAACAGTTACTCAGTCACATAGTTGATCCACCAAAGAGCACCGATAGGTTTTATTATTCCACTGTAAAATGTTCCACTTAGTACAAGTCTTTAATAAACACATTCACTGGGATCAAAATGTTTGTTTATCCTCGTAACAAAATATTAATATCGGCTGATATATTACTATGAGATTTTTTTTACTCTCTCAAATATCTATATCATTATCGGCCAGGCCATAATATGGACACTGTCCAGCATAAACTCTCAACAGAGTTCATACTGTACGCCGTGCCCTTGCTGACCAGTTTCGCCCGTGAGTCACACCTCTGTAGTCCTCCTGTCCAGAGTGAGTGCTTGGGATGCCTCATCACCAACAACATGTGCTAACCATAAGTTTAAGAGGGCTGATTTTAAAGACCTCATGGGGGAAGATGCCAGTAGCCCACAAACAAGCCAACAGATAAGAATACAGAATCAAGAGAAAACAAAAGTGAGTCACAATAGTGTGGTTCTACTCAGTCGGTAAACATGGAGCTGATTTAGCTGAACCTTATAAAGCACAAACAAGTCTGAGACCAATAAACTCTCCTCTGGGGGGGGAAAGTGAGAAGAGTCATCACAAATTTGCCCCCAACTGAGTCAGAATACGAACAGGGGCTAATTTTACAGAGTACCTCAGCAGAAGGAGCTAATTTAGGCGAGCTCCTACACAGCCCTGAGGAGTCACACAGGTGACTATGTAGACTAGACTATCCTTCCATTACGTCCGTAATACCAATAACATCCTGTACATGCTCTGAAACTAAACATCCCACCAACAAAGAACGGCACACTTGCTCATGGAGCCTAGCCCTTTATCTCTTACTAAAAGACAGTCCATACATACAGCGTGTGGTGTGTACAGTATCTCACTGCAGACAAAGACTGTCAGCATTCCAGCAATTTCTTATCTGCACTGCCAGAATAGAAGGCCTGTGGGTATAGGCCATTCCTGTTTCCTGGTGTGAACAAACACTGTTGTATGGTAATGCATCTTGTGTTGTGTAAAAGCACATTGTTAAGCCTAGCTATTGACAAAAACATTTTAAAAACAGAAAAAAGAGACACTTATGGCTAAAGCTTAGTTCGATATCAACAGTAGGAGAAAGTGACTTGTATCCAGTTGGACTGACCATAGTTTGAGTTAAGTATAATAACTAAATTGTTTTATAGTGATAAGATACCTTAACTTAACTTCCCAAGATAGGCCCAGAATGATAGTCTGAGCAAAGTACGGAAGATGAGTGAGACCATTCTTAATGTCATCATCACTAACAAATGTGAACAAAAGGAATATCATCACATCATTTGTGATTCTTGATGTGTGTATTTAAGTTTACTACGTAAAATTTGTTTTCTAAAACTGCATGAAAACCAAACCAAAACCCAAGAACACTTAAACAGCAAACGTACGTGCAATGTGGGTCATTTCTGTAACAAAATGTCCTATGGGCGCTCAGTGATTTTTGGAGTCTAACTGATGGTCATACAATATAACTTTGTACAAGGTGAAAAAGGAAGTAAAGTTGTTAGTGTATGAAGAGATAGCGAATGAGAAAGCAAGAGCGACAGCTGGCCCTGTGCTCTGCACCTGTTGAGCTGTCTGACAGTATGACTTGCTCTGCACAGCAGCACAGCTGAGCTCTCTGTCTCTGTCCTATCTATAGCCTGGCCCATCCGGGCCCCAGCCCTCTGACGGCCATCTCATGGGGGAGGGGGGATGGGGGGGGAACCTGAGCAGCACAAGTTCACCTTTTAACACACCTCCAGCACTTTGGGTAATAAAAATCCAGCAATCCGCCATGAGATCACCTGGAGCACCTATAACACCGAACTGTGTGAGAGTATGTTAAATGACATTTAATCTAATACCACAGTTTGGGTAGCTCCAGTGAAATGTAGGGATTTATTACTTTTATTTTAAATTGACTATATTTGGGTTTTGGACTGTTAAAAAAAAAAAGCAAGACATCTGGGCTCTGGGAAATGATGACAAATTACCACAATCAAAAAAGTAATCAACAGATTAATCAATAATGAAACTAAAAATAAAAAGAATTATAGGACATAAGCTTACAATAGGTATATTAAATGGAAGGTGCTAATATGTAAACAGAATACTTCCACTAAAATATATAAATGCAAAATTCCATCTAGTAATTATCCCTAGCAGTTTAAACAACAAATACACTGCTTGTTGCCAAGACAACTCAACAATCCCCATAAGTATAGTCATCAAAAAGCCAAGACAGCATAAAATAAGTAAAAACTAAATATAAATCAACTCCTACAAATTGGTAGATTTGTTTAAACACAGATTTAAAAATAAGCCTGTATAGTACAGTCACTCTAGGTGCACTAAACTGTTAACCTTTGGTTCTCTCTTTCAACATTAAAATTGTCTAGTTCTTGAAAATCATTAATTGCTTGCTTCAAATACGACAAAAACACAACATTTTAAATGTACAATACAAGTACCATTAAAAAAGCTTGCATTATCGGAGGATGAAGTCGGATCAAACTGACAGTCCTTGTCCATCAGTTGTTGACAGACGCTGTAATATGTGCTTTGTTCCCTGCAGCCCCAGCAATCCCTGAACGGTCTCCGCAAAAAGAAAGTGTAACACTTTCCATTGCACTTGTTATGAACTATGAACTATAGCATCCACACAAGCACACACCCTCTGTACACTGAGGAAAGTCAATGATTGCCTTGTTTTAGTACGATTAGCTGCCTTAGATCCTAATCTGAGGGATGACCATCTAATTTGAACACTTAGCCACTGTCCGATTTCTAAGGAAGCTGCTGGTATTCAAAAGGACTTGCTGCCTAGTAATGTAAGCGGCCTCAAAACTGGGCTGGTGCAAGGCAGGCTCAAATTCACAGTCATTCTCAATCAGTGATCGGTGCCAAGCAGAGGCAGGCAGGCTGTAACTTTTCTTAACCAGGCACAGACGACACGAGGCAGAAGCTGCAGGGTTTTGAAGATTTGTTTGGGATGGTGGGGTTGTGCAAGTTAGACACTGACCCCTGCACAGTTGATCTAATCTCTGCTTTGCTCCAGAGATTCAGATTCTGGACCTGACTGGGAGGGTCAGATGACTCATGTTTCTATGATCTGCCTGCATGACTATAAAGAGAGCAAATGGAGCCTTGTGCTTAGTGCCCAAGAATGAGGCACTGCACAGATGAAGCATTCTTAAAATGGGCCATGGCAAATATTTATGAAAAGCAGATTCATCCACTGTTACATGTCTACCTGAGCTGAATTCTTTACAGAAAATCTGCAGACAATTTTTTTTTTTTTTTATACCTATGCGTATCAAACAAATAACATTAAAACTTTGAAAACTGATCTTGATCAATGTTAACCACTTCACTCTGAAAAAAAAAGCAAAGGAATGGCAGCCCTGCTGTGTAACAAAATGGAATAATCCCAAGGCATGTCGCTACAGGCTAGGCAGCTTCTCTCTTCTGCCTGTGTTTCCCCCCCCTTCCCCATACAAAAACACTACAAGTCAAGTCAATATCTCTGTTGTCCAAACCAGCTGTCTCCACTCACTTGGGCCGAAATGCATATTAACCAGCAGAACCTGAATGTCCACATTTAAGTATATGCTTCAGAGGCCCTAACTTTGACCACTATGTTTCAACTCAACATAATTTATTGCGTAATAGATACAGGTTGACTAAACACCTGGGTGTTGAATGGAGAATTTGGTAAGCCAGCCTAAGACATTACACATTAGCTCCCAGGTTACACTCTGCAATTTAATCTGAGCCCGATATTCAAGAAATCTATCCAGAGCTGTTGTCAAAACAACATGTCCTTAAAACAAATCTTAAGTTCAAAGTGTACTTGATTATCACCAGAACTGCTTAAATTTACTCTACCTGTAAAATCAATTTAACATATTTCTGCTCATTTTGTTAGTAGTCTCAATATATCACTTTTGTAATGAATAGTCTGGTTTTCAAAAGAATACCAACAAATTATCACAAGATCCACTGATGTTTGGAAGGTACAAGAATAGTTGAATAATTTCCACAATATATATATATATATATATATATATATATATATATATATATATATATATATAGCAAAACAGAAATGCAATCATGTCTGGCACAAATTGCGGAGGCCAAATTGAATACATCCAGATTTTTTTCCAATCTGTACATTTGAGTCTTTCTTAGTCAATTTCATAAATCATATGTTTTCTAGTATGGTATCGCACAATTGACAAGCGTAACACTTGGAAGATGATCACAGCATTTTTTTGTTTTAGGTCATGATAATGGATACGTCATAAACTATAGATGCAACTAAAAATAGCCTACATATACATTAACATGTCTAAACTTTGGCAATACATTTTATATAGGTTTTAGCTTAAACGGTCTCTATTTCAGCCCCAGTGCAACATCAGCCGATCATATGAGTGCTGACAATGTCTAGTCATGTTCCCTTTATTTTAAAATGTGATGGTGCTGCTGATTAACATTGGAGACAGAGAAAAAAAAAATCAATCTTCTGAACTCATTATCTGGATAAGCATAAACAAGACAATTGCAGCTGGATGAAATCATAGTAGCATTGATTAAGCAATGCATGAATGGAGCAATGTAGGGATGAATATATCACAGATCCATTCCAGTTTGCTCCAAAATGGAAAGACGCAGGAGAAGTGTATGTGAGATGGAGTTTGAACTTACCTCCCTGGCAATACTACTCAAGGCATCATCCTCTGCTGAGAACCGGTCTTTTAGAGGGGTACGCTTTCTGCCAGTGCCTTGTGTCCCCATGTTGCCTATGCAACTGTAGCTCCACCGACGATGTGTAAGGCCAGGAAATATGCTGTATGAAAATACCTACAGGTATAAAGTAGAGACAAAAGAAGCTTATTTTAACTGGCTGTTAACAAAGCCAAGTGTTAGATAATATGACGTGCATTCTCCAGTTTAACTACATTAAACTGTATATGGTTTTATGCACTCTAATTTCACAAACAGCCCATACAATCCACTCATGTATGGCACCTACAATGTCTTTGGACAAACAGTTGTGGCTGTCATAAACCAGCCTTAATGTGACATGCAGGACCACTGCAGCCTTACAAATCAGCATTTGAACATAACATTCTATTAAACAACAGCTAATTAGGTCAACAGAGAGAATAATAATATTAAGGTACACATTTGAAACTGATCTCAAAACCATGATTGTTTATTGATAAGGCTTGCCTTAGCATATCACCATCAACATGTTTATTATGGAGGTCCAGAAAATATCAAAGTTAACAGATCAAAGACAAAAGAGAACTGGAGCTGGCTGGTAAAGACCGAGGAAAACGCCTAGTTTAGGACCCGCCGGCTGAGTCAGAGGACCCAAGCGAGGCATGAGCACTCCTTGAAGACGTTTGATGATCTGAACCGTGTGGATCCATAACTTTGATTCAAAATTAGCAGTCTGACCACCTCAGAAACGCTGGCTAACAAATCAATGGATAACCCTTGGTCAACTGAACACAGCATTATACGTTACTATTAGTTTAACGTTGCGTTAATCAACCAACTTCAGCTAACGTTAACTTACTGAAACATTAACGTCTACTCGGACAGTTTTCCAACCACTAACAAAGCAAACATTGCAGCCCCTACATCATGTCCATTATGGAAAAGAGATTGTGACTAACGTTAGCTCGGTTAAATCTAAAATTACTCCAATGTACTGCCCTGTTAGCGATAGCTAGCTAATTATACTAACGTTGACCAAGGTTAGCCAGCTCAATTGTAAGCTAACTAGGAGTGCTAACTAGCATTTCGTCCTTCCGAAATTCTCATTAAAAGTTACCCTTTTAGGTTTCTCCTCCGCTTCAGCTGAAGCTAGCGCTTACAAAGACGAGAACAATCAAGACATGTCCCTTCCATAGCAATGACCCCCAGCACCGCCGACAATCTACTCGGACAGTTTTCCAACCACTAACAAAGCAAACATTGCAGCCCCTACATCATGTCCATTATGGAAAAGAGATTGTGACTAACGTTAGCTCGGTTAAATCTAAAATTACTCCAATGTACTGCCCTGTTAGCGATAGCTAGCTAATTATACTAACGTTGACCAAGGTTAGCCAGCTCAATTGTAAGCTAACTAGGAGTGCTAACTAGCATTTCGTCCTTCCGAAATTCTCATTAAAAGTTACCCTTTTAGGTTTCTCCTCCGCTTCAGCTGAAGCTAGCGCTTACAAAGACGAGAACAATCAAGACATGTCCCTTCCATAGCAATGACCCCCAGCACCGCCGACAATCTCTTGCAGCCAAGGCTAGGCTAGCTGAATAGTTTTAGCTTGGATAGCCAGCAGGGCTAACCTCAACTATCCTGAGAGGCAGACAGGACAGACTGGCACTGATCCTCCCGTCATATTTCCCACCCCAAAAATATAACGTTACCTTCGCGACACCTTTAAATAACCCGCGATACTGCCAAGGTGTGTCCCTTCTTTCCTGGAGGTTTAGGAGAGAGCCATTCGGCTTCTCTTCAGAGATTGGTAGTGTTTTTGTCCACACTGACAGCTGTCATCAGTCCGCCTTTCCACCGCTCTCCACTGCCCTCCTTACCCAATTTCCACCTTCCACACACACTGGTTAGCTCCAAAAGTCCCGGATGTTGGGAAAAATTAGGGTGTGATGCTGCCTTCATGGGCCGTCAGACACATCAAAAATGTCAACTGTAACGTTACCCGATTCTGAGAGAGGGTTTTTTCATTGAGATTAATAGGTCTGGTGTAACAACATACGAAGTGACTTTCCAGTGTTAGGCTTTTAGGGGCTGACAGCATGGAAACGGTTCAAACAACTAATGAGGCAAACTGCTGGTATTATTGTAAAAACCCTACTGTAACGCAAATTTCTTGCTTCTGTCAATGGTAATGGTTTCCTCCTGACTCCTAATCGGGCTATAGGCTACATGATTCTCATAGCTAAAATTGCTGGTACAACTGATTATTTTTAAATAAGAAATATAATCTCTATAATAGCCTAAATGGTTTTAAGCCTTGCTTCAAAATCCAATCAATAACGTTGTACGAATGTAGCAGTATTAACACAGTCCAAATGCAACAGAAGCTGACCAATTATAAACTTACAAAACACTTGTAAAAATGACCAGAAATTTGGTTTAACTATTTGAGTTTTTTTCCTCAGGAAATCTCTCCTATTTACATTACTTTAGCCTTATTATGATCTCGCCTTGGCCTAAGATCATTCTTCAGAGTAGCCCATTAGGCCTATTTCAAATTAGGCCTATTCTTTACTTTTACATTTTTACCTATGAGAACTTGATATAGATAGGCTATATAAGCATAGATTCATACTAATAGGCTTATATTTTGGTAGACTTCTTCCGCTCCATAGAGTGCATATCATTCTTACATTTTAATTTAATGCTACAACACCACATTTTGTTAGCACAGGTCGCAAAATAGGCCTAGTTAATATAATATTGTATCACCTGTTATATTGTATAAAGCTTAAATATTCTATATTGCTAACCAACATATAGGCTATAACCTGATATAGCTTATAAATAAAAAGTAGGCCTACAGATTCAAGGGGAGGGCAAAAGCCACTGTAGTCTGTTGTGTCGGCTAATTACGAGTTGTCCACAAGAGGGCAGTAGCGGATAATACATTATTTTTTGCTGTGTGAAAATCAGTGACCGTAGAAAGAAAAAATGCATACTTTATTTCAAGCATGTGGTTATGCTACATGTAAATGGATATGCTAAAAGAGAATTGCGTTGAAACTGCCAAAATAAAGCACATAATCCAGTATGGACGGCTGGTTCCCTGATGATGTGGTTGCAAAGATTTGACTCTCCTAGTAATTGTAATGAAGTATACACTTTTTATAGAGTCTGACATAGTAAAGATAATGAAAAGATAAAAAAATAAAATAAAATAAAAGCTGCAATATAAATGCATGAATGCAGCGCTGCAGAATTACTTATTATATTGCCAACAGTACAAACAATACAAGCAGTACAAGTATTATGTATGCCTGGTCTCTTTTAGATTTTGCTTTTAGGTAGTAAGGGGGATTTTCATCCAAAAGACCTACAGGACCTGCATGGGAATCCCCTGATTGACACAGGTTACACGCAGCACACACACACACACACACACACACACACACACACACACACACACACACACACACACACTGTTTCTGTATTATTCTCCCTCATTACAGGAAGCTAATGGCTGTTTTGTCTCTGATCACCCCTCTCTGTTTGCTACCGTGCAGACAGGGTTTACTGGAGTCTTAACCCAAAGACACCATCAGCCATACTGTCTCCATGCTACCGTTTCTGGTAAACTTTCCATGTAGTCATCATTTTAAGTACTAATTAACCATCATTCGCAGTCATAATGATAAAGAATCAGATCTAAATAGACAGCAGATGCATAACACTGGATTCAGTTATGCAGCTGCTTTTCAAACTGTAATAATAGTAATTACAACTCTATGGCCTTTTCAGTTGCAGTGCTGACAGAACAGGAAAAAAACGGAAAAAATATATTCTATTGTAACATGAAGTCTGCTGTTTGGAAAACTGGTACTGCTGATTCTGTTCAGACCTGTAACCATGTGTTTGACTGTAACAAGACAAGATAAACAACCATGTGAACCAGATTTCAGCTGTTTAAAGTAAAAGACTCCATAAAGAAAATAAACTGTGTGAATATTGTTGGACAAGCCATATAGGTGGAAGTCGTGGAGAAAAACAGAAGGCCTAAAGGCATCCAGACAGTGCTTAATTGTGTTTGTCTAGTTTTATGGCCCTTTTAACTCATAAAAACTGGGCTTGTTTTCCTGGGACAGACAGGCATGTACTCAGCTGCACCAAACCTGAAAATGTCTTTCTGTCTTTCTTTTTAGTATCTTTTGTCAATGTTCTCCTCATCTGTTACTCTCACCCTAAACAGTGTGCTACAGCATGTGTTTTGTGTGTACATCAGGGTGGATTTGTATAATTCTGGATGGCATGCACCACCAGTCGGTGATCGTACTTGCAAGCACCTCCCACTGCGCTAACAGGACTGGCTGAATTGTTAACTGGTCTGTCTTTAAGCCTGACTCTCCACAGAAAAAGGAGAAGAAACCATGGAGCCCCAACTAGTAATTACCCCATGGAGGGCAATGCTCCCTCTCTCCCTATCCTCGGGAGCCCTTTGAAGATGCCCCATAGGGAGTTGGTTGTAATCAGGACACATGACTCATTGATTACTCCTTTGCGGTCTTCCAGGAACACTGCACAAGGAGTGGACGCAGCAGGAGGAGGGTAGTCCCCTCAGACTGTGTGCGGATAGACCGGAGGTGCAGATGCGGGATGAACAGCACGGCCTGCGTCTTGGACACAAATTGGATGCTATAAACAATCGGATGTGCATTGTTTTTCTGGTGGTTAGCTCGGTTGGTCTGTTAAAGTGGCTTTTCATTACTGTCTAGGAAGGCCACAAGTCTGCAGGTTTTCATTCCAAGTCATTAGTACACAGATTAAAAACGATGTCAACCAGGGAGAGGAGGAACTAATCAGTAAATGCACCTGGCTCAGTGCTTCAGAGTAAAAATACAACATTTTATCCAATATGAACAAACCCCACATAGGGTAAAATTATATAATTTATTTACATAAACATACAATGTTTGTGTATTTTGTCTTACATGATTATGGTTGGCAGGATATACATTTAATACGAAACACTATATTTTTGGAATGCCACATTAATACCACATAATTATACTGTAAACATGTAAAACTGGCCAAAGTACACAATATGAGTTCTCATAGCTCTTCGTGGGAAATGGTTGCCTGTCCCTGAAACATGTAATTAGTCACAAAACCTATACTTTTGCTTGGCTCTCTTTACCACATATCTTATATTATATTCCTACAATGTACTCAGTTGGGTGTCCTAAAAAAGTGGGACTCAATATTTCTTACACATTTTAAATGAGCAGAGCAAAAGAGGTATAGTTTATGATAATAACAAAAAAACTATCTCCAATTGTGTAAAAACCAAAGGCGTGTACCAAGTTTTTTTTAATTTACATAGCTGGACTTGCAATAGATTGTTATAAGATGCTTCGTTTAGCATTGAGAAAGACATCTCTGGTAGACAAAATGGGCTAAGCAAGTAGACCGTGTAAAAAAGATCATAAAAGATGTCTTTTGATGTTTCTGGGCTTGCACTCTGGACACCTGTGGGGTTGAACCCAGTGACAGGCTGTCCTATGTGAACATGTTGAGTAGAGGTAATTGGGTCAGTACTTGCCAAGAAGCTGAATAAAAGCCAGAGGCACTGCTAAAGGCGGTGGAAATGTGAATTAATTGCACTGTGGAGGGGAAAAAATATATAAATATGGATATAACACATTCTCACACAACAAAAAAAATGTGTTTGTTTGCAGTTTTGTCCCTCTGAAAATTGTCCTCTTCTACCTCAGCTCTCATAAACAGAACACTGTATTTTGCCGGTCATGGAAGATGAATAGGCTACAGTGTGCATTGAATTGTTGTCAATCGTTGTGGATGTCTTGGTTTTCTCACACAGGTCTGTTGCTGATGTCTCCTGCCTTCCCTGGAAGAGCATTAGTGATGTGGGGTGTGTCGTTCAGATGGCAAAACAAGAATCAGAGGAGCGTGGAGCTGCAGACAAGCCACTCACACACACGCACCCCCACAAACACACACACACACACACACGCACACACACACGCACGCACACATGCACACACACACACAGGTCATTTCTTGGAGTAGCACAAATAGCCTGCAGCAGAGAAAGTTCAAATGCCAATGGAGGAATGCTGTCCACTTACCAGAGGCTTGTAGAGAGACTCATTGGTCACTATTGTGTCTTTATCTTGTCAGAGATGAGGACCTTTTGTGCTGCTGATGATATGTTTGCGTGTTTCCTCTACTTGTTTGTCTCCATTCATATTGTGATCGCTGGATGATAACATTTCAAAGCATTCAAAGTCTGCAAACCATAAATAAGACTGTCATGCAGACAGTGGTGTTTCTGTGCGCTTGTCCGCATCTGTGTGTTTGCAGGATTTTAAATGATTAGTATTTGAACGCTCCAACCATTTAAAGGTCTTTAATTCTTTATTTGCCTCTATTTAGCATCTTCTTGCCTCCTGCCCTGTATAAAGAGTAAAGAGAATGGTTAGCCTAATCAGGGTCTCCTTCAGGGGTGGGCTGGGATTATTTGCCAGTTGACATTTGGTGAAAGGGTTAGCTGAAAAAAACACCTCACACCATGAGGTAGAAGCCTCACGCCAAAACTCATTTCAGACATGTTTTGTTTGTGTGTAAAGAGAACCTTGTGTTTGTGTGTAAAGAGGAACTCGTTTCACCACTCTCTGCTCAGAGCTCAACACACTCTCTCTGACTTGTGTGAAGTGTGTGTTTCTCTGTGGTCATAACCTTTTCTTTAAAAAAATCCTTTTATTATGTATAAATACATTCAGCTCAGGTACATTTGCCTATGCTTCTTCTTTATTGGTTTGACAGCATGTAATTACATGCTGATAACCTGTATTTGGGACCTCTTAGCATTATCATTAGAACAGCATAGGCTAAATACACTACTTACCCTGTAATTACTTTTAGTGGGACAACAAGATGGGTGCAATTGTGCAATGTTTCTAAGTACAGGTCAGGTAGCTTTAGCATTGAAAATGCATATGAAGTGTAAGGAATCCATAAAACGTTTAAAATAAAATAAAACCTTTTTTTAGGGCATTAATATTCTGAGATTAGGTTTTCAATACTCTGACTCAGAAATGTGTCTCAAAAGGGGGTGCACACAACCTGACAATCTGTTATCCAATTTTGGTATCTGCTGATTTTCTACATATAATGTGACAAACCTGCCGGATAAATCTACAGTATGATGGGAAATATCAGTTACATTTGTAGTTCATTTTGAGGATAATATTTTTGAAACAAAGTCCTCCTATTTAATTCCTGCATATTTATACTGACAGCAAATCATTTTAAATCAAGAATTCAACCAGTTCAGTGGTATTATGGTGTGGCCTGAGGCTAATAAAGTTCTATCTTTTCTATCGTCACGCTATGAAGACTCAGCAATACTTTGCTCAACAATTTATAATGACTAGGCACTTCTGAAAATAAGTGACTCCAATTTGAAGTGCTTGCTTTTCTGACCACTTTGAACAGTAAAGTAGAAAGAAGGCATGAGCAGAAATGATGGGAACGACAGGCCCTGGAGAGTGGTGAAGTAATGGGTCTGAATCTAAGCCCCTCATTAGACAACAGACTCATCCAGGGATGAAGGATGGGACTCTGCAGGGGGCTCCAATGTCAGATATGCTATGAGGAAATGGCAGAGCACTAGGAATGTGTAGTGAAGTAAAAGTCAGCTGACTACTCTTTGAACTGAGTTTCTTTCTCTTCAGTTCACACTCTGCACTTGATTTTCAACATGTATTTCCAGATTTGAGTATACCCTTAAATACACCATAGCAACATTTATGCATTGTTGAGGTTTCTACACATTACTCTATAGGTTGGAAATTTCATTGAAACTGATGCACCTTTTAGCTCCTGTCCAAATACAACACAAGACAAGCCTCAGATAAGTTTTCACTTGTCTTATCTTGCAATTGTGGCCTGGATTGTGATGAAAATGCATTACATTGTGTCTAACAAGCCAACTCAATTGGCAGTTATTTTAGGATAAGGAATTCAAACATTTCTAAACAAGACTTAGACCTCGGTCAGATCTGGTATTAACCTGCGTCTTGGGTGATTCAATCACAAGTGGCACAGCTCAGGTACAGGTGTGAACGCACCCAAGACGCATTAAGGACGCATTGTGATCCAATCACTCTTGTGACATTCTTTTAGCAGTGTGTACATAAGTGTGTACTGTCCTGTCCACTAAAGGACAACCTACTTCTCTGCATAGGCAGAAGTACGTACTTGTACACTGGTTTTGTCAGGAAAAAACAACATATTATATTACACACATCTACGCCCTTCACAACATAGACAAAGACCTTAAGCAGTATTTTTTTCATTAGTCATTGCACCTTTCTGTAATATTGTATGATTTATGTGAAAGAAACAAATGAAATTTATTCTCACACAAAAACAAATTTTCATTAAAATATGTATTTTTGTACATGCAAACAGAAATGGTGTATGTGCTAGTGAGATTCGATCACAAGTGGGTACTGACAACACATGTGGAGACACATTCTAACACCAGGTGTGAACTGACGTACTTAGAGCTGTCCACTTGTTATCAGATCACCATTGACACTATGTTAATGCCGGGTCTGAACAGGACATCTGGTCGATGAAGCCATACTAGCAGCTCTGTGAGGCTGTAGTTAGGCACGGTGATGCTTTGAGCGGAATGCTAACATCAGCATGCTAACATACAATAAATATGTCTAGTAGCAGGTATGTTTATTGTAGATGCTAACATTTGCTAATTTACACAAAGTACAGCTGAGCTGAATATTTGACTTTTTAAGTGTAAATGTTGACCTGCTGGGGGCGCCAGAGAAGAAGTCAGGGGATCTCAAAAGCCAATAGGATTCATCCTCTGGGGACCATTCATGTCTGTACAATTTCCATTTCATTGCTATCCACCTAATAGTTTATTGAGACTAAACAACCAACAGACATTGCCATCTCTTGAGCTACACCGCTAGCATGGCTAAAATTGCTTCAAAATATTCATTTGTGTTCCCAGCTTGAGCCCGCTTTGTCTTTATCAGCAGTTAAATTGTTGATTCAAATTGCAACAGACAATACATGCTAGTGGAAAACATACCAGTGTAAAACCAGTAATTAAAATGCAAATAACATTCAATATGAAATACAAACTAAAGGCTTTTACTTGAGACGATTATTTTATTAACATTGGTAAAAACAATTATTTGCAGTCTGAAATTTAGTGTTGTTTTATTTCAACAATAAAAGAGAAACTATCACTTACTCCATGGTAAGAATTTCTTGTCCGGTGAGAGCTAACAAGCCACCAAATTGACTTGTGTTAAGAAACAGCCTCCCAGTTAAGATCTTTTCATCAACAGGGGAGCAGGCTTGCCATTCATTATGCTAAACCCCAGCACACATCACCTCTTAATTGAGCTGATGTTAACAATAGGTGATTGATGACAATTATTCCCCTGCCACCACTCCAGCAAACTCAATGGTACATTAAAGATTTACAGTATTCCATTACTGGTGCATATGCGTGCTTGGTGAGAAGGAACAATGTTTGGGAAATTGATCTCACACCTGTAAAAGCCACTTAAACTTCCAAGCCAGTTTGCGGTTGACTATGTTAGCTAATGTCAGGCTAAAACAGATCAGATTACTGTCCTCTGACCGATCCTGCTATAAATACAGCCCCGCTCCTGGTTTACAAATCCACTTATGGCACAGAGCGCTGTCCTAACCTCTGCGTGTATGTGCCAAATGAGTCCTTTCTACTGATGCAATGGGTGAGGTAAGAAGTGATGAGGAGGAAGGGTAAGAAGCAATGAGGATGTCTGTCATTGACATTCTAGCCAGTACGATGGAGTAGTGACATAACAGCTCAGTCCTTGCACACTATTGTAAACTAAGATTAGCTTCCCTTCTCTGCCTGTGTGTTGTTCCTCCATTGAGGATCCAAAGACTTCACTGCTGCCATTGTGGAGACCAGCATCCTGTGCCTCACTGCAGGATTGCCCAAGACGCTTGGTAAACACAGGAAATACAAAGCCCCTAAATACATCCCTACTGTGTTTGGAGGACTGCCATGACAACACAAAGTGGATCTCCTGGAGAGCCGGGGGGTTTGTTAGGTGGATACACACTGAGATATGCCCAAGCAGTGCCCTTCTGTGCGAGGGCGTGCAGCTTTAGCTTATGCGCTGAATGTCTGTCACACCACCAAAATAAGAAGCCTACTCGCTGCAGGAACACAGAATTTGTGTGAGACAAAAATCCACTCTTGGCTTGCAGCATGCCTAATTCTGAAGGAATGTCAGGATATAAATCTTAACTAAATGTAAATACTCTAATCTGCTTCATGGACCGTTACACTGGAGTCTTGAGATAAGGTTCAGAGAACTGCTCTTTGGTTTTTTTGACACAGCGTACCTGCGCCGGCTTTAAAGTTGCATGGCTGAGGATGTCCAGACAGCGTTTTAGATTACCCCCCCCTCTCTCTCCTGAAACAACTGTCAAGGCTAATCTGCTCTGCGAGCACAGGTCATCTGGACGCCAGATCCACACAGAGCCGGCATCAAAGCTGGACCCTTTCTCTCTCCCAAACTGTCTCTACATCATCCTTCTCTTTTCTTTTCAGCCCTTTTTCTTTTGGCTTTAATGGCTTCAATAACCAGAGAGGAGGAAATCCATATGTCCATCCTGCAGAGGATCCTGCAGAGGATGTCTTCGCTGTCATCGATCTCACTGAGGAAGGAGATCTTTGCAGATTGTAAAGAGCAGTGAAAGAGGATGGGCATTGATCCAACTAGAGCACCCCCAGCACTGATCAATAGAATGGATCCGCTGTGGAGCCATGAGTGTGATGGTGTCAAACTGAGTGTGTACTGAATGAGCGTTGAGAGCAGCCTGACAGGAGCCTCTTAGGGCTCTGTCACCCTGTCTATCATCTTTTGTCTTATTTATTTACATGTAATGATTATGGCGTTTGTTAAGTGGCGCCATGAATTAGCGTGACTACATAATCCCAACTGAGACATATTGTGCAGAGTTCCTACGGAAAGTACCATAATTGTTGGTTTGAACACCTTACTACATTAGAATAACATCAAACCTTTATTGTTGGAGATTAGCGCTTGAAAAAATAGTGCGGCTTTTGGTCTCAGCTGCTTAATATGTTTGAAATGCTCTGACGCCCACTCTGTAACTGCCTGTATTAGAACTCTTTATTATTTAATTTGGAGGAGCTACACACTCACTTAAAGTACTTTGTACCAACAATGTGTGTTGGCAAGTGTTTCGTGGCTTTTGCACCCTTTTGCACTGCTTTTATCCAGACTGATCTCATGAAGTGGCGTATGTATGACACGCCAGTTCCTATGCAATTTTTGGCGTGTTATCAAGACATATACTCGCTTTTTAGCGTGTTTATCAATGCCGTTTGGCCTCCATTGACTTACATTACCTTGCAATTGCGTGTGAATTTAAGCCTTAGCGAGTAGTATGAAAGGGCGAAAGGGAGGTTGGTCGGGGGTGGTTGATGGGTCAAACACAGGACTTTCACCCAGGAGACCGGGGATCGTGTCCCTGTAATGGAAAAAATTACATTTAAGCATAATTCCTTATATTTTTATGTTTTATTTCTACTTAAATTCTCTCACAAATGCTGAAAGAGTCTATCTCATTTCCCAGATGTAGATTTTGATTCTAACTTTGTGAGACATCCAGTCTGGAACATTATGTGAGCACTGTTCGCCTGAACCGATAAAGGTACAAGGTCACCCTAAAACTATCTCTAGTTTTCCCATGCCAGTTAAGATGTAACGGGGGGTGAAAGTCGTACAGGGAGGAGGAGGTGAGATGGCTCCAAGATGTCTCTTGTATTTCTTGATTGTCTTCATGTGTATCAGATTGCATGTAAAACTTGTAGCGTCATACTAAGCCAAGTGCGTGTGTGCTGTCACTCTGAAGATGCATATAAGCCTAGTGTTCTTGTTCACTCATTTGAGGGACTGACTCCACACTGGGCTGCGGCCTTTTGTGAAATCATGTTGCTCCTATTTGCAAATATGTCTTTAATAAAATACAAAAACCCAACTTGGTTTTAGTCTCAGACTGTCTTATTTGTTTCATTTTACTAAACTTTGAAAACTCTCCCCTGCTGCAAAGGAAACTTCCCCTACATCCCGCGTGTCACATTTCCTTCGTGTCCCGCGTGTTTCCTAAACTTGACCGTCGCTTTCTTCTTTTGCTAAACCCAACCCTGTTCTTCTTTTCCTAAATCCAACCCGTCCGCTGTATACGGCGCTCAAGATGCGTACAGATAAGTATGTTTACGTGATAACACGTGAAGTGGTGTGTATGTTTACGTCCGCTGTATACAGCGTACACGCGGATAACTCAAAATGTGTACAGATTACGCCACTTGACTTAAGAAAGTGGGGCGTGTATGTTTAGGCGAAGTCATGATGTCATGTTGTTTTATCAATACCATAATGTACATTTTCTATGAATAAACCCATCATGTAGCTGCTGATTAATAATCTTAAAAATCTTATCTATCGATTAACCTCTTTTCTGTGGACTGTGTAGATAGTCAAGGCCTATCACTGCCAACTGAGCAGAGGTGTCAAGGAACAAAGTAAAAATACTTTGTTACCTTACTTAAGTAGAAATTTTGGGAATCTATACTTTATCTATTATTTTACAGTAGACTTTTTACTTCTACTACTCCTTACATTTGCACGCAATTATCTGTACTTTCTACTACTTACATTTTAAAAATAGTGTCGTTACTGCTATTTCAATTTGGCTTGTTTTCATTCTAGCTTGTCATCGTTCAAAAAAACACACACAAAAAAAAAAACTATCCCGATAAATCTCGCCATCCGGATAGAGTGAATTTGATTGTGGTTGGAGGAGGAGTATAAACATATACCATTTCGACACCCTGTACGCAATCCATCGAACCTGCACATGACACAAATCACGTCACACTCCAGGAGGAAATAGCAGACGTATGTAGCCTAGTACGAAGATGTCCGTGGCAGAGACTCAACAGAACTTGAGCGAAATGTCCCAACCGAGCACCGGCGTGGAGGTTGGTAGCCAGGAAGACCAGCCAACCCTTCTACATCCCTGGCCGTACCTGGAAGAATTTTTCGAAATGGTTGGATGCAAAAACAACTCCTTTTGAATGTGCTGCAAGCTCTGCGCACCCAAATACCACGAGCTAATTGTTTCCAAAAACCAACCAATACTTTTACACTTTTACTTGAGTAAAAAGCTTGAATTGATACTTCAACTTCTACAGAAGTCTTTTTAAACCCTAGTATCTATACTTCTACCTGAGTAATGAATGCGAATACTTTTTGACACCTCTGCAACTGAGCATATCTATCTAACTGGTGTTAAATAGAGTTTATAGAGCGATACTTTGATGTTAAAACTTGACCTCATCAGGATACATAAAAACACACCCAGACACTCATATCTATTTCCCAAGGGAATCATGTGTTGATTTACAGTATGTGAACCTCATCTGTTTCTATTTTAATGTAAGACACATGGCAGATGGGTATCTCAGTTGCAGTCCTCTTCTGAGATCTTTGAAATCCTCTGTCCTTCATGTGCAAATCCCTCAACAAACTGGCCTAGAGTGTCACCCCGGGTTGTCCTGTTCAAAGGAACTCCGGGGTCAAACCTGCCAGGTCAACCTCTCTCAAAGTGACAGAGTTTACCCCCAAACTAGCCCCCTTCTCTCTAAAAACACATGGGGCCTCAGATAGACTGTCATCCTCGCTTACACTGCAGGCCTGTGGTGATTTATTACCTCGGTACACACCACATATAAACATATCATCCACATGTCATCATCAAGGCCTCTGGTGGGGGTGGGTGGCGTGGGGGGGGGACTTTTCACAGAGCTGTGGTCCAGATTTTGAAGATTTATCCACTTTCTCTGTTGTTAACATGATGAAACATTAGCCATGACCAGCTTGTGTTTCTTCAGAAGTCCCTTCATCTTTGTCACCAGAAAAACATAGCTCAAAATACTAATCTTGGTTTACCTAGGAGCACATTCACTGTCAGGTGTTAATGTTTATCTTAGAGCCGTAAAGGGAAGTTCAGTTGCCACCCTTTTAACATATTTATGCCAGGAAGCTGCGGTGCTAAAAGCCCGGAGCAGATAAAGGAAGGCTTGCCATATGTTGCGTTTAGGCACCACTGTGAAAACACACTGTCTACCCATTCAAAATCAACATAATTAATGAAGAAATAGTATTTTGCATTGCCTTCCACTAGTAAAACCTTTGTGATACCTCTTACCCCTGCAATACCTTTTACCCCTGGTCACAACAAGATCGCCTTCAACTTTCCCTAATACCCTAGTACAAAGGCTTAAATCCAGCCCTCCCCCATCAGTTGCTTTTGTGTCATGTTTCAAAGACCCATTCATCAGTATAACATACACAAATCACAATACCATGCATCATTTCAAACTTTTGCTCCCTTCAGCTTGAAATTATCAAGTTCCACATGACATACTGTATAACTAAATATTTTTGGTGTAAACGGTCCTTCCCTGATAATGACTTGATTTGCATGCATGCCAATATTTATTGTCATGTGTTGAATCATGCATGTTGTAAAAGCCCTGCATGCTTTTAAAGTAATTATGATAAACTAAACTGGTTCTGGTTAGTCTGACGGTGACAGCTGTTTGAACCCGTCTGTCTTCATCGTGTTTGCTACGGGTACAGAGATTTCATACCGCATGTAGGTTTGGTCTGGTCCCTGCATGACCCCTGACCCCTGAGATAGGACCTCAGGGTGTCTCGCAATGTGCTAGAGGAGCTGGCTGAAATTACATTCGCCTGCTCTGCAGGTTCGTGTTTCTTTGCTTTTTGCCTTGACATGCCAGACAAAATCCCCAAAAAACTATGAAATAGAGACTAACGCAAAAAACAAACAAAAAAAGAGGATAGAAAGGAGATATACTGTACTATAATTCTGAGTCAGGGTGTGTTGAAGAAAGAGCCTTATTATCTTACACAATTTCTCACTGTTGGATCTTTTCCACTGCACCTGCGGGCTGGGACCTGTCTCAGCTGGGGGAGCGCAAGCTAACCACTAACTATACCTGGGAGACAAAGACAAACAAACCAAACAGCAAACTACTGACCCCAAGGAAATGCTGCAGTTTGCCCCGTGACAAGCAATTCACCCCAGCTGAATACAATTTAATTGGATGGCCTACCACGCTTTGGAAATTTCTTTTTTTAATTTAGATCAACATTTCATAACTCATCATCTTTTTTTCTCTACATCACAAAGAAGCAATTAAAAACACAATTTAGAAACGGAAACCATGAGAGGGAAAGAGGAGCACGAGGGGCCATAAAACTGGGAGCTTAACAGTTTTGTACTCATAAAATTAATAGAATATTGACCCATTCAGACATGCCAGCTGAGCCCGTCTTTAACTGGAGCACATGCAATAGACAAGTGGAAGTCTTTGTCCAACGTCTAAAACATTTTTTATAGGTGTTAGACTAGAGTCCATTAGGCCTGGAGCTGTAGGAAGCCTCAGCTTTCAAGTGGTCATTGTGAAAACACTCCCAACGGGTTTATGGCATCTTGTAGACGGAAAGCAGTCACACATGAAGGTCAGACAAATAGTGTGGAGGTGATGAACTGGAAACAAAAAAAAATTCAAATGGTCATGTAGCTTTATGGGTGAAGAAAATAAAGACATGATTTCATTAGAAATGTAGACAATCAACTTCTAGGAGGCGAAAAAAAAAAGTCTGAAGAGTCAAAAGGGAATTGAAATGTTGGTAGGTGAGGGACTTGTTAGTGGCCATATGGGAGCAGTAAGGAGGGTGCTGGGACGGGGAGGGAGGTACCTGTTGGGTCCCATGTTCTCCTGTCACTCTGATCTTATCAGGGGGCCTGACTAAGGAGGACCAAGAGGAGGACCAGCTGTCACTCTCCCCGCTCTTTTGATGTCCCTCTTCAGAGCTCACGCGTGCGCACACACACAAACACACACACACACACACACACACACACACACACACACACACACACACACACACACACACACACACACACACACACACACACACACACACCACTTCAGAAGAGTCAAGGCTTGTTTTTGTTAATAATGAGGATTGGAGGCTTTGTTAGTGAGCCAGTTGACAAAAAAAAAAATCAAGATAAAGCTAGATAGTTACAGCTCTCTGAGGAGATGTGGGGCTGGGGCAGTTCAATTGAGTTGTTTAGAGCCTGAGGCTTGACAAAAGAGAGGCAGCCCTCTGAACTGAAACAGGACATCCTGCTCATAAAACAGCCAGGACGTCCTCACAGAGACGCTGGGACTGATAAAAGGGGAAGCACCACGTATTCATCTGAAACTCCTTCACAGATAAACTTGGCCACTGTTCCTCGTGAGGTCATGTCTTCCTTTGAAAATTGCACACTTTGAGTAGAATCCCAGTGAGTTACAGGGAGATTGTAGAGTCATTATTTTTGCCTACTCAAGCACGAAAGCTTCTTGTAAGCGACGGCTGTTTTGATCAAGTTTGAGACTCAAGTAGCACCAACATGTTTCAGCCAAATGAGAGTAAAGTCACACATTTTGAGGATTACCGGATTACTACTGTTATTGTTTCAGATCCATCCCACTCGTATAATCTTGTGGCTCAACTGTTTTTAGTTGAGAGAGCACGTGTGCCTCAAGTCTTCTGCTCTCCCTACTTTCTTATCCAACGGTATGAAACAACATAACAGTGATTTTATAGCCATGTAAGCTATGCTTTAGCCTCAGGATGATCCCCTGGCTTTTCATTTAGCACTTTCATCAGATCAAAACATAAACTTGTCCAATACTTTGGTTTAGGACCAAATACCTGCAAAGCTAATCTCATCAGCCTTAGCTGTGCTTTGTGTTAACTGCCTTTTAGGAAATGTTAACATGCCTACACACTAAACTATAAGATAACATAAACAAAAGACCTACTAAATTAAGGCTGGGCGATATGACAACATATATCGCCAAAAGGATATAAGAATATCTGTCGTATATATTTCTCTAAATGGTTTCTATCGCAATGTCAACAATCAATCATTTGGACGCCACATTAAATTCGGATCCTTGAACGTTATGTTCATATATCAGATATATTTCATACAAAATAAGTATTTATTGAATTACCAGAAAACATGCTATATCGTAATGTATATTGTTATCTAGATATTAAATGACCTATATCAGAAGATTTTGGCCATATCGCCCAGCCCTAAACATCATCATTTTAGTTTAGTGTTGTCATTGTGAGCAAATTACTGTAGCCTTGCTTATGTTAATTTTACAATATGACATACAGTATGTTGTAGAAAGAAATGTGCCAGTGGATTAAAATACATATCTCTATCTTTATATGGCATGTATTGCTAACACATGGCATGTTAAAAAGCACTGTAGTCTAATTATCTGTCCCCTAATATTGGTTTGATCATGTCAAAGAAAGTAAGTGATGTTAGCCTCAAAAGCTAGAGCCCAAATACTCCTTCACATGCATGCACAGGGATTTCTCTCTGTCTCAGACAATTGCTTGGCAGGAGCGAACTACTCCACAATGCCCTCTGTTACTGTGGGTGCATGCTCCCCATACACTGCGAACTTTTGAACCACCTCTTGACCACAGCTTGAAGAGAGTTGAGACAATGGTTAGTAAACACACTGGAGTGAATGAAGGGATTAGGTATTAAATGACAGGATGTGCTTAAAGAGGGGCAGGTGGTGGTTGAGGAAAGGGCCAGCTAAGCCGAACATCATGCATATCCCTGTAGCTTTCTTCTCCATTTTTCTCATTTTCATGCTCTGTCTCTATTGCTCTCGATCTTTCACACTTGTCCTCCAGTAGCTCATCTCTTCCTGAGGCAAGAATGGGGTAAAAGATCTGCGCAGTGTATTAAAAGCTCCCAGCTATTTGAATTGTGGTCATCTCTTCCTGCTCATTTCCCTCGCTTTGTAGCTCATCTCGCCGTTCTCTATCTCTATTGTCCTCTTCTACACAACCAGAGAAGCCTGCTCCTTAACTCAGGCTTCAGACAATTGACATTCATGAGGTTGGACATTCCGGTCCAGCCCCATTCATATGTACAGTAAGCAAAGGGACAAAAGCCACCTCACACACTCTAGAGCCCATCCCCCATGCAAAGAAGCTGGGTAGATCTCAGTTGTTTCACTATCAAAAACGTCAGGCTCAATACACTTTGCATTGTAGAATCTACAGTCCACAAAAATAGCCTGTAGCTGCTATTTAGATGCTGTTTTTTTAGCCAAATTTTCCAACTGCTGAATCTGTCTGCAACTTCATATGTTTCCTTGAGTATATCTGATTTGGTGCCGGATATTTAACATGTCAAACTAAAGATAATCCTTCTTGCTTCACAGGAACCCGGAAAAGCATAACCTCCTCTGTGTTTCCAGGGGTGCATTGTGGGTAGGAGTGGAAAGCTCCTCTCATCGGGGTGGTAATGAGTTTCTGAGCTCCCACTTGTCAACATAGTAAATCCACATCTTATATCCGAGGGCCCAGCACCCTCTCTCCAGTTTTCACATCAGGGAAGCAACACGGCCTCAGGAATATCCAGTGGGAAGTATTGATGAGTACACACACAAGAAACTGTACTACAAGATCAGTAGTGTTACATATTACATGTTGCAACAGATCGACAATGAGGAAGAGAGAAAACACAGACGGCTTGATGGGGTATTATGTGTTTTGAGTGTGGAGACAGACTGGGAAGGGCTGGTACGTGTTGGGTTTTGGGATTACTCATGCACACGTAAGGAGAGAACCCTTCTCCAACTGTGACCTAATGTGAACCAAGTCAAAGTTTAATTAACACCTGTCTGCAGCACACCCTTTGCTATTTTAACTCCCTTTCTATCTCTTGCATTTCTTTGCAATGTTTTTCTTGTTTAACGGATGCCACGGTATTGTTAAATCTACTTAACAGTGCTGGATTTCATATTAGGATACATTCTTTGATAATTCTTTTATATTTACTTTATTCTTGATTATGGAGACGTGAATGGAATGTCAATCAAATAAGATGCGTGTTAGCAGAAGAAAAGAGGAGTACAGTGACCTGATGCGAAATAAGATCAATGTCCAAAGCGGCTCAGAGGCATGTGTTCTCTGCATTATCTCAGTGTTTACCTGTCTCAGTACTCAGAGTAGTTTGGCCTGACACTTCCACCTATTTATATCTCACTGGACGTTGACAAGCATCTTCTGCTGCAGACTGCTTTAGAATGAACGTGTGAGGAAAGCTGGGTGTTAGTGTGAAGTCAATAATCAATTATTTTTATATTTATATTTTTATTTTGCATGCACTTTCACTACCTTTACTGCTTAGATACACTCTTATTGCAGTTCACTTTTTCTATCCAGACTAAAGTAAAAGTTAAAGTAAAATGCAACTGTATTCATGGATCTCTAGTCATCACAGCTCTGTCTTTGTCACAGTTACAAGATCTAAGTTAAGACCTTTTATCGGCAGGTGTGGTGTCAGCTGAAAATGTTTGAAGTTGATTCAACGCGACCGTTCGCCCATGTGTTCTCATGTATATAATGTCAAAGTCAGAGCACTTCTGTGTAATGAGATCCCACATGACATCTGTAGTCCTTCAGTATGACTTGACAGCCATCCACAGGGAGTAGGTTCCCCTGTGCACTCAATTTAATACCCTATAAAATATCATGACCAAATCCTGTTTCCAGTTGTGCACCTGTACACCTGCTGCACAGCTTTCCGCTTCCAATTTGAACCCTAGAGACGTTTTATTCCCTTGCCAAATTAGCTTTATGCAAATTTGTAGTTGTTAAGGTACTGATTCTGCAAAAAGCAATGTATTTATATTGAAAGAACCAACTTTTGCAGGGGACTTGCAGTAGACATGTGAACTCACCTTCTTACAACAGACTCAAACAATGAGTCAAAAGGAGGTAAATGACAGACATGTTGAACACAAAAAAGACAGCGAGGGTACAAAAAGGCCCCTGACCTCTCTATTGTGCCCTCAGAGATGACACAGCTCTACAGCTGGAAGGGTCAGCAAACACACACGGTCAAGCCGACACGGCCCCGCAACACTCAACATCAAAGGCAAGTCCAGCGCCTGTCATGCTCCTTCTGAGCCGGGTTGAAAACAGCAGCACTAATCCCACCGACCACTCACGGACCCTCTTTTGGAGAGGACAGAGGTCAGCTGGATGTACAAATCTTAATAGGTTGATTCAATTGTAGCAACTCTCCTAAACTAAAAATGCTGCGTGTGGAGTTTTTCCCCTTTAGACCTGCATTGTGTTTGATGAATAGAGAAAAAAGAATGCAACCGAATTAACACATTCCCTTTACTGAAAGATGCCTTTTCTTCTTTGATGTCGAACTGAACGTTTCTAGTTAAAGGAGAGAGAATGAAAAAATGAAGGCTCCACGAGTGTTAAAAATAATGGTCTCCACAGTGAACTGGGAACAAAACTTCAAAGTAAAATTTGATGAAATGCTGAAAATGTTTGTCAGCCCTATAAGCTTCTTAGTTGGGAACTTTAAGGTCACTGTGGTATTTTTTAATGGGAGAGAACATTATTATGTGTGGCCACGGGAGAGAGTGCTGATGTGTGGAAGGCCAGTCACTGGACTACTTACCTTCACGAGTGCCCTTCTGCTCACCCTGTCTTTGAAAGAATTTTAATAGAAAGATACCAAGGCAGATTTTGGAAATGAGATTATTGGGAAACTCTGTGCAGCTGCCCACTGTTTAATCTCCTCATGACAGCTCAGAAATGAGGAGCCTCTTATCATCTGTCATTCCTTCTAAATCCCATGTGCCCCTTGCCATATACACCAACTGTTTTAAAACCACAGGTCTCTTCTCAGAAACCTGAGCTTATGCTACCCATCATCTTGTCTGTTTGTGAAATTGTAGGAGTGTGACTGTATGTTTTAATACTTCAGTGCAACTGTGTTTACTTACATTTAAATGTCTGAGACTGATAAGTTACACCCTCTAATTAAACAAAACTGTCTGGGTTGATTGTTGAAGACGCGACTTATTAAACCAACAGCTGGGCAGGAAACCAGATAAGGAGCAGTTAGCACTATCTGTGCTAAATTGGTCAGCCTCAGCAGGACGTCTGTGAGGATTAAGTGGAGATTTCTTTTCAACATGTCTGACAAATAGTCACCAGAAAATGAAAGTCTACAAATGAGATTTTTTTTGCAAACATTGCATACTCACTAGTCATGTTTACATCAACGTATTTTTATGCGCATTTTGAAGTATCGCATTAGAAAATGTTGATGGAAACGGCAAAATTCAAAAGTTTTTACACTGAGGTGGTTTTTGCCTTTTTCGAAAAAGAGTTAATAACACAGCTTTGCCGAATAAGTTGTGACGTAGCGAACATGTAACTCACAAGATTATAGTCCCGGTATCCATCTGCTAGGGGAAGGATCGGGATATGGGTCCAATCCAGTGCGCTGTACACTTGTACAGGGGTGCATAGTGGAGTTGCGGTGCGCTACAGCTTGTGCCTCAACCACGTCGGGTAAATTGACAAATTGGTTCAACATCTTGACTCATATGGCCCTATGTTGAACGGTTGTCTCACTGACACCAAATGTTTCTGCCACAACCCTGTATTCTGCACAGGTGGCCAGTTTATACAATGCTACCTCTCTCCATATAACCAAAGAACTTAGCTTCTAAACTCTTTGATTTAGCAAGCCGGTTTGCAATTAGTCTTGCTTTGCCAGACCCTCCTCCAAAGCGCCCTGAAGGAGGGTCTGGCTACTCCACAAAGCATTCGGGGATGGGAGGAAAACATGCTCTGGTTTAATTGCATTTATTTTAACCAATCAGAATCGTAATGGTTGGCGCTAAACTCCACACAGACCCGCTGCAAAATAATCGTGCGAGAGAAAACTCAGATTGGACAGATAGTCTAGCTAGCTGTCTCAATTTACCATGCAGAGATCTGAGGAGCAGTCAACAATAGTCCTCATTAATCCACCGAATTTAAAATTCCAACACAAAGAAAGTGGAAAGAAATTCGCTTGACAATTACATGGAAACATGACTACTGATGAAGAAAAGTTGGGTGATATTAATACCAGAGCTAGTACTTACTTCAATCAGCTTACGGACAATGATGTTGTTAGCTGTCTAAAGATGAATTAAAAGTGAAGAATACATAAACACTCAAACTATCCCAAGATATATCAAATATGTTTATTCTAATAAGACAGATATGGATAGTTATAATCAATGAGCAAAATGAAGAGAAAATAAACAGTTATTTGCAATAGGAAATGTAAAAAGACTGTTTTTATTTCTCAGGTACATACAATTATATGACAGAAATGTCCGTGAAATTGTCAAATGCAGCCACATGCTATGATAAACTTCAATTGCAACATAAATATTTACAAATTAAGTGTCAGTGTAATAATTGTCTTATACATGCTTTTGTACGATGCACCATTTTTACAGTTTCAGGTTCAACCATTGTAAGTTCTTGCCATTTTCTTTTAGTTTAACAAAACAATCAGTGACAAATGCAGTCCAGTTTAATTGCTGCTTTTCAATGATGATTAAGTGTGTTGAGCTCAAAGACCACAGCTCTCTGTGTTTTCCCAAAAGTTCACACTTTGCCCAGGGGGAACTTTGCTACACAAGGGTCATGACCTTAAGGGAGGCCGGCTGGAATCGACGAATCTTCTTCTTCAGGGCTCGGGAGGCTTTGATGCGGCAGGCTGATGGCTCCGGGCGTGGGAGCTGCTGGAGGGGCTGTCCAGCTGCGGTGGGCCCCAGAGCAGCCTGAGCCCACACCAACCCTCTCTCCTCTTGGCCGTCCACCTGGTCCTCCTCATCCAGGGAAAGGCTGCTGTCAGAGTCCGAGAAGGACTGGAAGCTCTGGCTGGACTCACTGTCTCCGAAGCGGTTGGTGGTGTTATCACTCATCTCCCCCTCGCTGCTTTCAGCAATGGTGGAGTGAAACAGGGAGGCGCATTCGGCCGAGTACTCAGACTCACATCTGGGTGGGTAGTTGCTGGACATGTGGAAGGCTGCTGGAGGGTATCTGGCATTCAGATTTTGGAAGAAAGAGTTAGAGGACGTGGAGGATTGGAAGGAGCGAGGAGGTCCTATCCACTGGCCTGACTTGGCACTCATACTGCGGACCATCTGCATGCTCTCTGGTGCCTGAACATGGCGCTCTTTGGACCTCTGACGCTGAGCACATGAGATATGGAACATCTCCACATCGGACGGCCATTTGGCGGCCCCCTCCCTCCTTTTCCTCTGCTCTACGGGCTGCTCATGCTCCAGGCACTGCAGTCTGCGGCTTTTGCTTGACTTCGTAACAACAGGGATGGGATGTGGCTTGGGATGGGCCTTGTGGGTGTACATGAGTCCAGGGCTACAGTGGCTGGAGTCTGAGCCTGAGCCCTGTCTGCGCTCCTCTGTGTGACAGGTGGTACATTTTTGGGTCACTTTTCCTTTTCCTGATCTTCTCTGTTCCCCCTCGGTTCCGCCACTAGCCTCTCTGGTCCTTTCCCCCGAGGAGTAGCCATGTTGCTGCCTCATTGCTCGAGGTTTCTCGCTGCTTTTTCTTCTCAGTTTCACGGCTTTGGTTTTACGGTCTGCCTGTCTCACTTTGACCCTCTGAGATCCAGCAGGGACAAATTTGGCATGAACAAACTCAGGGGAAGCTCTGTGACCAGCATGGACCTCAAAGCTTTGACTCTCCTCTGTGCTGGAGCTGTGGGGCATCACCGGTCTTTGCCTATTGCCCTTCCTCTCTTGTGGCACTGACTCTGGATGATCCCCACATATATTCTTTGAATTGCCTTTTGCTACACTAGCATATTCACCTTTATCATTCTTTCTCATGGATAAAGTGGTGACCTCATCAGAGCTGTACTCCCTCATGACAGCAGGATAGGAGTAGCGGTATGAAACCTCCGGAGCTCTCACTGACTGATTGTGGTTTGCGTTATCAGCTTGCTCTTGGCTGGAGAATGTCATGCAGTGTCTCTTTGGGTCGCTATCAAGTGGGATAATGTTTGTGGTCTGGGCTGGAAGAGCCTGCAGCACAGACACCTCTTTCTGAGACATGTCAGAAAACACAGTCTCCGTGCTCGTTTCACTCTGGATTTTGTTCAAGCTGCGCAGGAGGAGCTTGTCAATGTAACCCGGAGTCCTGGTCTCATAGCCCATTTGTGCTCCTTGGAGGGTGTCAGAACTGTTCATAGGGGGTCCTAGTCCAGGTGTGGCTGGGTCACCACCATGGAAAAAGATTGGGCTCTGGAGAGCCACAGCGTGCAGGGGGCTGGGGTAGTGGTACACTTCCGTCCCACTGCGGGACACCAGGTTGCTGTGGAACTTGGCGTCCACTGTGGTGGTCTTCAGGTTTGAGCACATTGAGGGTTTCTTTGCATCAACAGATTTGCAGTAGCTTGGCCCTTGAGCCATCATCCTATCAAGATCACCTGATTGACACAAATACAACACAAAATACTGATTAACCTCACTCATCCACTGAAAAATAACATGGTATTATGTGGCAAGATACATGTTGTAACAACAGTTGCATGGTCCCCATGACAACATAACAGACTTAAAGCCAAGAATTAGAGATTGAGAGATTTGGTTACCTGTTGACACAGGTCTTGGTCGCGCCTTTTCGCTGCTTGCTCGGATCCTGCTGCTGCCCAGGTGGAGGCCTGTGGCCCGCGGAGGGTTGGGCTGGGTAGTGCTCTCGTCAGTAGAACGCCGGCGGCATACGTCTAGGTGTGATGGCGGGCTGATGTGGGAATTAGCAGGGCTCGTGGGAAGGAGGAGAAGGCTTGTCTGGGAAGATGACAGGCACTCGCTGTACACAGAGGTGCAGGAGTTGGACAACGAGCAAGAGCCGCCATCACTGAGCTCGTAGAAGCCTGGAGAGAGAAGGGACAATTGTGCCTCATGAGTATTTTCTTGTAATCATGTGATGGTAGCTTTGGTGGATGCTTGCTATGAGTAAACAACAGCAGGGCGTTTGCCAACACACCTGAACTTGGCCTGCTGTCACTCTCCAACTGCTCTGTGGAGGCCTTGCTCACATCCAGCTTCAGCTCACTGATCTGTTGATCCAGCTGCTGCAAGTGAGTCTTCAGGCCTACATCCTGTTTCCGAAGACGAGACTGTAAAACAGACAACAAATAACATTTTAGCCAACACCCTGGGAAATATGTGCAATACAACCTGAACCAAAGGGCAAGTCTTATTCCATTATCTAAGGAAAGGAGGGAGTTCAAGATTATGCAAAAAATCTCCTCACGCACACGTACGTATACAATTACACAAAAAATTTAATGTGAAAATTAAGCAGAAAAGTCAGGACGATGGTTAGCAAATGCTTTAATTTCATTAAGACAATGCCCGTTGTTCAGATAAAAGATGCTCTAATGTACAGCCATCAGAAAAACAAAGGCAACTCAGCTGTGGCTGATGATTAACCCCAGCAGGACATGGGGGAGCATGGAAGAAGCAGTGGTGGGTAACTCATTTCTCCCCCACAGCGAGGTCCTGGCCATTGTGTAAACTAATAGAGGAGGAAAGCTTGGGGGTTGGGATGAAGGACTGTTTGCTTTGCAGCTCAGGCTGGGCATTTACTGTTACAGTGGCTCTTCAAATGAGGTCTGGGGGGGTCACTGCCTGCAAAATGCACCATTTAATTAATGTTTCATTTTCTTGTAAAATTAAGTTAGTTTGGTTGACTTCTATTCAAACTGTGAAAAGAGTTCTTGGAAAGTGTTTGTTGGCCATTAGGTCTATATATTTAGCTGTGGTGTTTTTAAAAAAAAGAAAATGGGGTGTTGAGAGTCTGCAGTAGCTCCATTTTGCAACACAATTTAAACCATATGTTGCCCTAGTACTTTCCATGCTTTTGCCCAGTTCTACTTAAAGTCAAGCATAGCACCCTAATCCCTTCACTTCCTGTAAACGGTTATAATAGCAGCCTAGATGGAAAAAGCTTGTCATGGAAAACTCCACACAGCCAGCTGCTGTCTCCAACACTCAGAGGCCTCTCATGACTGACTGTCATTCACAGCAAATTAACCACCTTTAAAAAAAAAGACTTTATCATTGTTTTTTATATTCCCTGGCATTAGTGGTTAATGATTGAGGTTTGCCCCCCTGCAGTCTGCACATGCACTGTGTGCGCGCACATACACAACTCAAAGTCCTCTTGGTCCTGCGGTGAACCTTGATTTATGACACCTATCCTACTTCCTACCCCCAGCTGAGAGCATGAAAGTGTGTCTGCTAATAATTGAAGACGGAATGCACATGAGCATCAGCTGACTACAATATTCAAACGGACGACTTTATTCCAAGGACAATTAAAAAGAAGTAAATGAGAGTGTTAGTCCCATCGTTATAAATAAAATCTATAATAAATGTACATATATTATGGTGACACCAAACATAGTGCCTGCACATGATGTCTCTAGAAAGATATTTTCAAGATTCTGTGTTATGGCTTTTGATAGAAACGGCTTCCTACCAGCTGTTGCTTCAGGGTTGTCAGGGTCGCCTCCAGCCGCTGTTCCTCAGCCCCCATCATCCTGGGACTCTCCGGGCCTGCGTGGACAGCAGTGGCCGGCTCCTCTCGGTCCATCAGCAGCGCCCAGCTCACCATGTCGCTCTGTCTGTCCTTCAGCAGATGCAGCTCCTGCAGCCCGGCCAGAGCAGCCTGCAGCCTCTCCCCGACCCTGCTGCGGTCTATTCCCGCTGCAGCAGCGGTCATCATCCCTGCACAAGACCCCTTCCTGCTCAGCATGCTTGAGAGAGGCGTCCGGGCATATCCAGAAATAAGATGCTGTTGAAGAAACGTCTTTTGCCCAGACTTCGTTAGTTACTGCTACTGCTGCTGTGCTGCTGCTGCTGCTGCTGCTGCTGGGGGCCTGTTTGGTTTTTAAACTACCTGTTAGAATAAATCTTGAGTTTAGAGGAGAGCCTGAACTCCTCCCACAGACCAAACGGCCCTCCTCCCTATTGGCTGGCCACTGAGTCCCAATGAACATCTGGTACTAATCCTCCCCATTCAAGTTCTCACTAGAGCTGCCCAGGCATGTACTGAGTTCATCTGCATAATACCACATGGTATGATGATGAGCACAGTATTATGCTATTTACACTATTGTTGTGCTGCTGTTATTCTCACCAGTAGTAGGCTACCCAGAGATAAGTGATCAACTTTGAGTCTGCAAGTGAAGGCATGTCCTCTTATTAACACGAAACAATCACACACCAAATCAAAACACAATGTAATCACCTGAAAAGCATGCATTTAAGCAGTTCAATCCACATTTTTACACAGTTTACACGGACTGAACGTACAAACTCAAAGCTTTATTTTACAACGAGCAGATCTATAGCACATACATTATTTTTTAGTTTATACAATATAACACAAATAATTAGTAGTAGTGTTTCAATTTTTCCATAGAAATAGAGACTTGAGAGAGAAAACAAAATATAGATGGTTGTGGTAGTATAGTATCGACCAGTGATAGATGAATGCCACCCCCTTGTGGTTGTAAAGAATACTACACTTTGTTGAGCTGCTCAAGGGTTTAAGCCAAACCCATGCACGTGTCTCTCCTATGCTGAGAAGTTAGCTACCTATAAATTATCTTAAAATGAAGTCTACATAAAGAGAGAGAGGCTTTACACAAGTACTTAAACATGTCTTTCAAGACTTTTGAAATAAGATAATAGGAGAGTATTTCTTTGTGAAGAAATGGCTGAATATGCATGTAATTGTTGTGGACAAGATGAGGAAATATCTACCTCCAAAGACACCAATAAGTAATTCATGGAAAGATTTGATTGGATATTGAAAATAAGGTTAATAGTGTCAGCATTCAGTAAAGGCTCCTTAAAAGCTCTGTGCTGCTGGAGAGTGGAATGAGTGGAAAGTGGAATGACAGAAAATTATTCCCATTTTTTGCGGATTTCCATAACATTCTGGGGATTCTGGCAGAGATTAAAAGTCCCATATTGTAAAGTGTCCTTTTATTAAATTAAAAAGCAGGTCGAGGTGCTATATACAGTACAGGCCAAAAGTTTGGACACACTTTCTCATTCAATGCATTTCCTTTTTATTTTCATGACTATTTACATTGTAGATGTATGAAAACATGTCTTATATTTTAGGTTCTTTAAAGTAGCCACCCTTTGCTTTTTTATTAATAAGGGACAAAATTCCACTAATTAACCCTGACAAGGCACACCTGTGAAGTGAAAACCATTTCAGGTGACTACCTCATGAAGCTCATTGAGAGAACACCAAGGGTTTGCAGAGTTATCAAAAAAAGCAAAGGGTGGCTACTTTGATGAAATCTAAAATATAAGACATGTTTTCAGTTATTTCACACTTTTTTGTTAAGTACATAATTCCATATGTGTTCATTCATAGTTTTGATGCCTTCAGTGAGAATCTACAATGTAAATAGTCATGAAAATAAAGAAACACATTGAATGAGAAGGTGTGTCCAAACTTTTGGCCTGTACTGTAAATACTGTGAAAGTATTAAAATGCTCAATCCACAGAGAATTGAACACAAACTGTGCCTTTAAATGAGCCGTCAGGAATTCTGTATGTCACATCTATACTGTAGCAAGTAATTCCCCGGCTGCAATGACGGTGCTGAGACTCAAAGAGTGCACATGCGGAAGACCTGGAAACGCTGACAAATCAGAGCAGACTGGGCTTTTTTAAGGAAGGTGTCGGAGCGTTTCATACACAGAGTGAATGCAGGCAGTATGAGAAAAATAACCTGTTTTTTGAAGATTAAAGCATGTAAACATGTTGTAGTAGAAACCCAAAATGCAAGTATGGACCTGAAAATAAGCATAATATGTCCCCTTTAAAAGAGGACGTTAAAAACGAAATCATTTTGATATCCCACTTATTTCAATGTATTTATTAGTGTGGGAATACCTGAAGATGTAAATGCCAGAGACCAAAGATATATATATCCTATGCATACTTTCAATGGTTGTTAGGAAACTGGATGAAAGCACACTCACCAAATCTAAGTCAATGTACTCAATAGCTGAAACTAGTCCACACAATGAAACACATGACACGCCTGCAAATGAAAATAAAGACTTTTCTACAAATATGAACTTCAGTGATATCGTGTTTGAGGCTACGAGTGCCTAAATAAAAGGACACTCACTGTGGTTTAGTTTTTTGCAAGTACTTGACAACTCAAGAATGTCAATGTCAACAGTTTTATCTAAACTTTAAAGTAAAGTAAGTAAAAAAAAAGAAGAATGTAATTCATTTATTGGTTGCAGTGCCGAAATGTAGTAATATAGAATCAGTGAAACAATTTTTTGTTGTAGGTCTATGCTTCGTCATTTAGTTACTAACGACATACCTTATGAAATCCTATCACTTCATTATTTGATCTCTGTTGTGCTCACAGCAATATGACTCACAGGCCCAGTATTTCTCTTCTTTTCTTTTTCATCTGAGCTGCGGTTCATCTAGCTGAGACGTAGGAAACACTTGTTGTCATTGTCAATAATCTGATAACAAATAAATAAGGGAATGATTGAGCCCTCATCACAGGTGAAGGAAACGTGAGGTAGGCTACAAACTATCCACCTACTCTGCTGATGTTCGCACTGTATCACAGGTGGGAGATTCTTCCATGCTGATATCTGCAGCTATCTTCAAGCTGGACTTAAAAGGAAATACCAAACTAACCCGTGTACACCTGTGACACAAACACACACACGCACGCACGCACACATACACACGCACACGCACATGCACACGCACACACACACACACACACACACACACACACACACACACACACACACACACACACATATATATACAGTCTGTCAAAGTTAAGGTGATTAAAATATTTTAAACAGGAGCTAAATCAACCACATTTCTCATCGCTAAACTTTGCATTACATGCTGTGAATGGCCTTTAATGCAATACAGTAACATCATTCACAGGCAACATAATTGTACACTGTAAAACCATTACAGTAACCTTTAGACACTAGAGGGCGGTGTCACATCACTTCTCAATCTTGTGAGATTTGTTTTATACTTCAAAATATTGTTCGTGGACAATTTCATGGATGCTGCATATTTCTCTCATTCGGAAATATGAAATTGAATGACCCTGGGTGCAAGCTGAAGCTGTTTCATCCGTTCACCATGCAGTTAATCATGGAATTTGCAGATTTCTTTTGGAGATATGGAGCTAGATCACTTGTTTACATATCCCTGATTGCAAAAAACACATCCCCATCACTTTGAAGGTAGGCCCCTCATCAAGATGTTCCCATTATAGCAAATATACAGCGCATTGTGAAGCTCGCTCCTTACAGGGATAGCGTCATGTCCTTGTGATGCTGCTGGCATACAACGCTGCATTGTGATGCCTGGATGTCCCTCTGCCCCCATCCCCTTCAAAGCACTTCCTTCAGGGTGACATCAGCTGGGGTGCTGCTCCAAAAGGTGTCCTCTATTTAGCAATCAAGTGTTGGCTTTGTTCTGGAGTCAACATGGCCGGCCAACTTCTAAATCCAGTGTTGCTCCTCAAATACAAATGTTGTACCCACCACTTTGCAAGGCTAACTCCAAACAACTTTGTCTCACTCGAGGTTTCTCTTTGTGTGGCTTCTCCTTTGTGTTCTGCATTTATCAGCAGATTTTTCCATCCACCCTACTTTTTCCCCCATCCACTTAAGAAATGATAAAGCAGCCAAATGTTGATAACGAAACAAAAGCACACGGGCAGGGATCCCTTTTACTGTAGCCATGTTTCTTCTTCAAAACAGCCGCAGTGGAAAGAGTTTGTACCTGCTCAGGAGCTCGATACAGACGGGAACAATGGGAGATGCTGCCACAAACAGGATGTGTGGGATGGAAGTCAGAGGGGTAAACATTGGGTGTTGTCATATGTGGGACTGAGCGAGTGTCTGTGTGTATGTGTGAGAGGAAGAGCCAGGGAGTGAATCTGTTGTCAGCTCTGTGTCCATGGAAAAAAAAAAAAACCTTTTCACATGTAGGCATTATGAGCTTACGACTTCAAAGGAGGCAAATCTGATACCATACAGAAGACACTCCGATGGTTGATTGAAAAGAAGCAGGATTCCTACGATGGGTGTTGTTGATTTTGAGCTATTTCCGGGGGGTTTGGGTATTGTCACATATTTCTGCGTGTGTTGTTCTTGTTGCGTGTCAGGGGATTCCCATGCAGGTTCTCTGATTGAAAATCCCTTTCCCGGGTATTCTCTCATCAACACAGGCAAAGATAGGGAGTTTCAGAGATCAAAGTGGCCTCTCGTGTCTCATAACAGAGACTCCGTCACTCTGCTACCTCTGATCACTGCAGTACTGTACTACCACCATCAGCACAATTACCACACGCTACAATGAGTGTGTGACTGAACCTCACACCCTATGTTTTGATGTTAACACGTGGCCCCTCACCAGTAGATCTCTGCTCCTGAGTTACCGAGCGAGATTATGGAATTCAATTTTTATTTCCAAGAGACTTTTACTGTAAATGAAATGCATCTGTTCTGCATCTACAGCTTCTTAAATAGATACATCCTTCTAAAAGAAAGGCTTCCAGTGAATTCGCCTCTATCTCACCCATGAGACATGTTAGGGATAGGCTGCTTGTGTCTTAAAATCCTGAAACAGAAAGCAGAATTCCTTTGTTGTTCTGAATTTATTTGACACTTCCAATGTATTCGAAGCTGCATCCAAGAAACATAACGCGTCGCTGCTTTTGACACTGACAAACATCGACAATGCGTGCAACAGGTCCCGGGTTTTTTACAAGGTATTTGAGATATGTTCTGCTTTATAACTGGTAGCGCCTACAGATACTGTCAAACCTACTGAAGAGCAAAAGCTCAGACAGTCACTGCACAATCCACCATGTCAGTTTTCCAATTCATTGTCAGTGGAGCAGCTCCAGGATTTATCTCCTGATGAAATCCCAGATTAGAAGCTTTTTTCTGTGTTTATTTTTTTTTTTTTTTTTGCTATGATTGAGAGTCGTTTGTGCCAAATAAATGTTGAATGAACTGTCTAATGTTGTTGGAATTTTCTTTACAGTTGCTTTACTTCATCCAATAGGGACATTTAATTAAATAATACAAAGGGGTATTCATTAAAGCAGTTCTAAAATTGGTTCCTTCTGTTATACCAGTCACATTGTGAGAAGCTTATAATGTAATCCTGACGATGTTTCAGTCCTGTAAGTTTAAAACAAAGACCAATTTAATAATTTTTAAAGAGGATTTTTGATAGCAGACAGTTTTGTGGGCACGTGTAGGCCTGTCCCCAATGGTGGACCGGATCTGCCGTATCTCTTTCTATCATCGTGTCCACCGTGTGCTAAACTACATCTTTAGACTTTCAGTTGATTTCCCCTCAGAGTGCAGCACCCCTGCACATAAGAGAGACCTTTATGCCATGTGCTTGCAAAATTATCTCCTCATCAAATTTTATTTGAGCTGAACAAATTTTTGTTTATTCAGCGAGTGAGGGAGTCTGGCTTTCATGCTGAACTCTTGCAAATCATAAAGACATCAGTCTAAATTAACTGATTTAGCGTTGCCTTACCTATGAATGCAGTGTGCTGCAAGATCCCATGGAGAATTTAAACCAGTAGATGGTCTATACCTCTTGTGTGACAAGATGGGGGAGCTGTTTGGAAAATTTCTTCCCCCAAAGGGGATTTGTCAAGGGACACAGTGTGCTACGCACAATTGCCGTGAATGTGACGTGAATGTTTTTATCATGTTTGTTTTGTTTACACCTGCTTCTCCCACACATATTTTATAGAGGTTTGAGATAACTTACATTCGTGTACAGTATATGTGTCTGTTTGGGGAAAACAGAATTAACTAGACACAAGTCTGAAAGACATCATTCACCCGGGGAAGGCAGGCTACATTTCAGGCATGGATGTAAAAGTGTCAAAGTCTATACAAGAGACACTTATCATGGTGAGTCTCAAATGGCCCATATCTTTTCATAGGAGACAAACGTCTGAGCTGTGTAAGACTTGGACATGGTACTTAACCGACCCTGTCTGCAGGGCCCTGGACACCCACGCTTCCCTGCAGCCTCTGCTGAGTTAGGGACTAACCTGAATTCAACATCTGTTAATAAAAGGAACATTATTACTACAGTGCGAACCAGATTTAAATAATGACACACTATCACAGCCTCTTGTTGTTTGCTAGTCTCTGCTCTGTTTCTGTCCAAACAGCAGAACAGACCAGACAGTTATTGATCTTAAACAGTTTATTAGTGCAGCCCTAAAGGTGGCAATTTACTTCTGGATAACAGAGTTGAGCAACAGTCTCAGCATGCACACAAAGAACGTACTGAAGGGTACTAACATTTCTTCTTTTGGTCAAAGATGTTCATTGTGCAATGGTGGTTGAGTCAGCAATTTTTTTGAGTAACACAACTGTGGCTCAATCGAGCTGCACAAAGAGATGTTTTGTGAAATTGTACATAAAGAACTGTAGTTCTGAAGACAGGATTGTTTCTGTTTTTAGCCACTCTGCAGATGCCAATATTGGTCGGTCAGTCAGACCACCACTTTGTTCGAGACCAAAATTCCTCAACAACTATTGGGTGGATTGCCATTACATTTGGTACAGATATTAGTGGTACCCAGAGGATGAATCCTAATGACTTTGGTGATCCTCTGACCATCATGAGGTTCACATTTGTGATTTTGAGTGACAATCTTTGTTGTTATATTATGTATAAGGCATGTAACGAGACATTGATCTGGATTGATGTATTGATTCAATGAACAACGATCAAATACCATTGATGCAAAGTGAAAATATTGATACATATCATCCTTTTTAAAAATGCGCCTTTCTTTTGAAATTACCACTTTATATTTATTCTTTTTATTAAAAACAATAGTTTGTTTTTCATTAAAATGTCTGGAAGTGCTGAGTAATAAAATGGTCAAATCATATTTTAGTTGCTTTTTGTGAGATGATATAAATTTACAGGAACACATTTTTTGAAATAGAGTTATACACCATCTCCCCTAGATGTAGATAGGTGGGCAAACATATTTTTGTCTCAGTGCATACATTGTCTTAGTCCGGAGGCACCGCCGTTAGCTTAGCTTAGCGTAGTGAATGGAATCCATTGTTGCCAGTTAGCATGTTGTGAATAAAAGTGACCCAACAACAACAAAAAACAAAAACTAATTACTTCTTGTGACCTGCGTATTCACAACGAGTACAAATAGTAATGCAGATTAAGACTACACGATTTCCTAGGCAGATATTGCCTTTGGTGTGGGAGATCTGGGTTCGATCCCCACTGCGATACATCAACCACTGTGTCCCTGAGCAAGACACTTAACCACTAGTTGCTCCAGAGGCGTGCGACCTCTGACATATATAGCAATTGTAAGTCGCTTTGGATAAAAGCGTCAGCTAAATGACATGTAATGTAATGTAAGATATTATGCAGCACCTGAAACCCCCCAACTTCCGTCAACATACCGGCATGAATATTAGCTGGCTATTTTTCCTACAGTAGACAGTGAATGGCGATGAACATGGTGGATTTTTTGAGAGACGAAGAGGATGACTTCTCAGACAGTCAAGATCCAGAACCATACCTCTACAAACCAGAGTTTTCAGAAGAGGAGTTGCGTGCTTTGGAAGTAGAACGACAGGAGGAGGAGGTTGCAATCGCTCAACAGCTCGTGGACGTGAGGATGAGAGCCGACACCAACTGGTGGTGTGAGTGTGGGGGAATATGCCAACCTATGCAAGACTGAAATAGAGTGTCTGTGCTATGGTGAGTGGGACAAGGTACTGCCATCGATGACCAGGCAGTTGTGTCACAGCTACCAAGGATTTCTCGGCGTTGATCCATCCTGCAGTCCTCGACTTTTTTTCCCGATGCGATGAAGTCAACTGGAAAAAAACGACCCACGCCGAATGGACCCAATGGACAGCAGTCCACAGAGTAAGTCATTATTGTAAACATGACGCATGGTTATTTTACAGGATAGATCAACCCATATAGACCGGTACTCACACAGATTTACTGCATGATATCTCTGCACCCATGTAATGCCCAATATAGTCCCAAGTCAATATCTGCCTAGGAAATCGTCTAGTCTTATGCATTGCTATTTGTACTAGCTGTGAATACGCAGGCCACAATAAGTAATTAGGTTGTTTTTGTTGTTGTTGTTGGATAACTTTTAATCCCGACATGCTAACCGGCAACAATGGATTCCATTCACTATGCTAAGCTAAGCTAGCGGCGGCGCTGCCGGACTAAGACAATGCATGCACTGAGACAAAAATACGTTTGCCCACCTATCTACATCTAGGGGAAACGGTGAATAACTCTATTTAAAAAAACGGTGGCGTGTTCCTTTAAGTGATTGTGTTTGCAGGTCCCTGACTTTCTAATATTACCAAATATTGTATAGTTGTGCAACAAAACAATATATTATCGTATTGTGATAAAACTTGTGATTTGCACACCTACTATGTATTTATACCTATAAAATTTATATTTTAATCGTCTGCCTCAACAAAGTCTCAAGATCTGAAGGCAAAAGTGTAAAGGGAAGAATTTAAAATAAACAGTCCCTTATCCACCTCTCTCTCTCTCTCTCTCTCTCTCTCTCTCTCTCTCTCTCACGCACAAACTGATGCACACAGAGAGGAAGTCTGTTGTCCAACCCAGCATCCAGGGAAGGGAAGCTCTGCTGTCATAGAAAAATACAACACAATGTCAGTTGTTGTGTCCTTTGTCCTGTCTGTGTGTACTGTTTATGTATGTTTTATCAAGATGGTGGCAAAGACATAAAAGCCTGGTTCGGCTGCAACAACTAAATCTCCTCTCCTCCTTTAAAAGGGCAGGTATTTTGACAGAGCAAGTTTCTTCTTGCATACAGGAACACCAGCAGACGTGGCTTTAGACATCCACTAAGCTATTGCAATGCAATTGCAACACAGACTCAGGAGAACCAAACTCTCTCTTGTCTAAACTTCCCTCATGTCTGATCAGCATCTGATCCTGGCATCAAATCTTCATGAGATGAGTTTGTGCTGAGATATTTAGCCTTTAGATTTGGGTTCATAGGAATATAACCACAGGCTATTACAGGTTGAGTTCTGAAATGCTGCCGTCTCCACGCAGGTGTGCAATTTAAAGAGGCCTCTTTATTTGCAGAATCACTTGAAGTTTTTCCACCTGTGGGGAGTTTGACAGAATTGGCCTCAGGGTTCCATTACAATCCATTTGTCCACGCAGAATTGTTATTCATCAAATGTGCACACACAGCTGCCCCACTCCCCTTTCCCTTGTTCAGAAATAGAATAACGTGAGGTCTTGTGTTGTTGAACACTGATGACAACCTAATGTGCTGTGTGGTTTGTGACCACCACTCCCAACCCCCATCCGTCATCCCAAACCAAAACAACCTGCAGCTCTCTCTCTTTGATTGCACTCGACAGGAAAACATGAGGTGATCTCGTGTCCCTCAGAAAAGCAGAATCCCAAGTGCGAGCTTCGGGGTGAGTAAATTACACTTGATAGGTTGAAGAGCTGAGGCTCATATCAGTGTATGCCGGTTCAATCAAAATAATACATCAGAGCACATTAATTTGTACTTGAGAGGAGATCAAATGTAAAACCCCAGGCTGACCCGTGAACACTTGCTCCTGAACCCTTCACCCCCTCCTCTGGTGTGCTAATCCTCCTGGAGCCCTCCATGGGAGCTCATGTGGCCCATAGAGGAGATGGACCGGAGGAGGATGAGGCTGACAGCACCAACACAGCTGGCCTGCTGAGCCGCGAGCTGGGATTGAAAGCCTCCTAGCACCCACGTTCACAGATGTGATAGTCCCCGATGAGGAGGAAAACCACTTGTTCTGCCCCATGCCCGCCATGTGCTCGCCCCTTCAGAAACCACACTCCATGGTGAACATTGTGTGCTGGCCAGGGATCTGATGGCTACGGGAGGCGTACGTGAGTGTGTTTCATTAGACACAGGACCACACAAGACTGTTGTTGGGTATTTCCATAAACATTTGAAATAAAAGGCTACATCTATCAAAAGCACCAGATTAAAGTTTGATTTTGCACAAACAAAAGACTCGGGGGCCGCTTTCCCAGAGCAATCATAGAGCCAGAGTCCACTGAAAAATGTATCTTTTGTTTCTGAGGTGTTTCCCCTCAACTATTGCAACTAGCGTGTCATTTAAATTATGAGCAAACAGGATCAATCTAGAGCATATTCTTTCCCAAGACTATAATTTTAATGTATTTTCATCTCAGAAGCCAACTCACAAACATCAAATCAACAAGTTTATCTATCATTTAAGGTACAATGAATCTGGCAAACGGGGCTCGGCACAATAAGAGAAACAATTGCTATGAATCTCTCCCTGAGGAGGAGCAATTATCTTCCCCCTCTATCAGGGAGAGTGTGTGGATTAGAAGTGTTTGTAACAAGATAATGTGCAGCAAATGTTTGCAAATTCCTCTGAGTGAAGCACTCCTCACATATTTGAAGAATGAGCGTTCTAAACTTGCTGTTAAAGCTTTACACTGAATGATATTCTCCTTTGACCAGGACATGACACCTTAAATAGAGGGAGCCAAAGGTCAAGCGGCGGTGCACATGGAGCCATTTACAAAATGTCAGAGTGGCTGTGGGAAAGTTTTATCAGTTGGATGTCTTAAATCCTCTATCCCTGCTCGTCGTTTCTGCTTTGAAGGTTCATCTTGCATTATGTTTTAGTTAGTTAAGTTAGTTAAAAAAAAAACAAGGCCATTTCTGTGCAGCAGGAGGACATGAGGACTCTGCTGCCTTTATTGGTCATATATTTCTTCTGACAAAGCCTACAAAGCACTCATGTAAATCCTCCCAGTATCACATATCAGCACAGGTATTTGAAAAGGTACAGCCAGATGACTATTTAACGATGACTATTGTCCCAGCTCTGAATTAATTTATTGCTGTGTTTGGATGGCAAATATGATTTTGATGGAGTGGCTGATAGCACAGACGTGTTTCTGGACATGATGTGTTGGTGAGTTTCCATAGCTGCTTGAGCCAAGAGCTGAGACGCGTGATTAGAAAGGGAAATTTTGGGGTGAAATAAAAAACTCCATCCCTGACATTTTCTTGTGGTGAAAAAGTTGTGAACTACAGGGGAGAGGCAGGGGCCAAGGCCCCATAATATAGCCCTTCTCTCCAAGGCCAGGTCTGACGCAGGGAGCCCGACGCTCCGCGGGTTGGGACAGAGCAGGTCTGTTTGGTGAGCCAACCATAGAAACTCTGTCACCTCTCTGCGCTGCGTGGAAACCCCTGTGCGCTGTCACTAACGGCATCCCACAACAGCCACATGTTGACTGTGTTAATTTGTGAAGCGTCACCTACATTTTGTTTTACACATAAAGATGTTTACAGACTATAACTGATCCTGATTTAAGAAACTGTTAGGCAGCCAAAAGTCACATGCTTATGACAAAAAGTCTGAAATAATGCTTTCATATGAACACAGGCATGTCAAATATTTGAATGTATTATCATTGAATAGACCTGTACATGTTTATGAATATTGTCATGATAAACTTCATTAAAGTAGTAGTTTGAGATTTTGGGAAGAACACTTATTTGCTCTTTTGCCCAGAGTAAGATAAGAACATCGATGCCACTCTCATGTCTCTACGCTAAATATGAAGCTGGAGCCAGCAGCCGGTTAGCTTAGTTTAGCTTAGCTTAGTTTAGCTACGAGGATTGTCCAAAAGTAACTAAATCCACCTACCAACACCTCTAAAGTTAGCTAATTAAAATGTAATATCTTGTCAAGTCAACTTTATAACAATAAATAAATTCTAAAAAGTGCAAAAGTAAGGCAAAACCAAATGGTATAGAAAACTAAAGAAAGTGAAAATGTGCAATATAAAGGAAACATATTAGGGTGTTTAATTCTTATTTGTTGAATCGTTAAAAAAATGTAATACATGGGACGCCCTTGCGCACATAACCCATTTTTGTGAAACAAATGTGTTAGTTAGTGACCTAATGAGAGGTGCTGGTAAGGCGACTTTGTTACCTTTGGACAAAGCGAGGCTAGGCTAGCTGTTTCCCCTTGTTTTCAGTCTTTACAGTCTTTACAGAGATGAGAGTGGTATTGATCTTCTTAATTAACTCTGGGCAAAAAGCACATTTCCCCAAATGCCGAACCATTCTTTTTAATGATGTTCCAGACTGAACAATACAGCAACTAACACATAATCAACAGTTGTGAAGTTCTAGGCATTAACTCCCAGAAGCTTATTGCACCATTGATTTTTTTTTTGCAAAGCGTTGTCATTATTTTCTTCTGTGTCAGAAAGTTCAAGGCCTGGTAACCAGCTGTTTGAGCAACACACGTTTTGTATTAGAATTTTTGCTGATTTCCTCAACACTCATTAAAGTTGACATCTATCTTAAGCTGTCAAAATCCATGTGTCAAGATCTGTGTTGGAATTGGTGCTTATTTCTCTTCTTCATGTTGGGTCCTGATTTTGCTTAACCAAGGTTTTTTTGGGACAATATCAGATAGAATTTTTTTTCTTTCAAAACAAAACAAATTACACTCCTATCAGCCTCCGCTGTACTTTGGATTTAGTGGTAATTGACTAATGTTATCATGCTAACAAACTAAGCCTGCTAACATTGCTAACAAATATGCCTTCTAAACGACAATGACATGTCATTGTGACAATGTAAGCATACCAACATTAGCATTTAGCTCCAAGCAACGCTGTGTACCGTCCTCACATTTAAGAGTAAGCTTAAAACTCTGCTCTTTGATAAAGCTTAGAGAGTGAGGAATGGCAGCGTTCGCCTAGACCGGCGGGGGAGGGTGTGTAGCCACAGCCTCGGCCCTCCCCCTCCTTGCTCTACTTCTCTTCATAGCTGTCGGATTCATCTACCAACCCTTTGTAGGTCTGGCTCAGGTTAGCCTTGGACCAGCTCTTAGTTATGCTGCTATAGTTTTAGACTGCCGGGAGACTTCCTTTGACACACTGAGCTCCATCTGTGTGCATTCATGTCCCAGTAATGCTTGTTACTAACTTGGCTCCGGGGAGCTTATTCCCCTGGGGTCCTTGGACTTCCTTGGACTGGGGTGGCAGCTATAAATCGTGTTTGCAGCTGCTGCCGTGGTTCTGCTCGACGCCCTGCTACGCCCTGCACTGCTACTACTATTATTTCTAGTCATAGTTCTATTATCTTTATTGTTACTATATTTGCCACTGCTCATCATACTAACTATACTTTTATTAGGAATCATATTTCTCTATATCTGTATCAGTGTCTCTGTGTCCCAACCGGCAGCGGCAGATGGCCACCCACCAAGAGTCAGGGTCTATCCGAGGTTTCTGCCTGTAAAAAGGAAGTTTTTCCTCGCCAATGATTGCTATTGGGGGGAGGGGAGGGGGATTTTGGGGTCATGTAAATTATAAAATGTGGTTTAGACCTACTCTGTAAAGTGTCCTGAGATAACTCCTATTATGATTTGACACTATAAATAAAATTGAATTGAATTGCATAAGTAGAGCCTCTCGGAGCTGCTAATGTGGCTGTAAGCAATTTATATGTAATAAGAGTAACATCTTTAACTTACATACATGTTAATTGATGTAAAACTGCACCATGAAAAATTATTGTTGAACACAGCCTTCACAGCGGAAGAAAGCAGGTTTTGTTGTGATAGAATCTGTCCCACATTCAGACCACATGGCGGACATCCTGTGAGGTCCAGCTCACGTCAGATCCCCCTGCCAGTTAAAACCGCCATTTACTGATTAGTTCCTATCAGTTCTCTGTGTGACGGGGATGTGCACAGTGAGAGGCCTGGGTATCTCTTTGGGTATCTAAGCTATGTAAACTCACCGCTGTGGGTCATGGTGCAACAACGTCCTCCCCCCGGCTCTGCACGAGGAGACGATGGCATAGGTAAAGAATAACAGATTACTCTCACGCCTGTGGCCTGCAGGATGAGTCACAGATAGTGTCATCACCGAGATGAGATGAGGAGGAAAGTGCCAGGGTGCCACGTCTTTATCATCATGGTTCATCTCTCACTGAACTGCAAGACTATACAAGACAGGTTGGCATATATTCAGTATAATCAAAAAGGTATTGATCACTTCTTACCATTAAAAGCAACATTGGCAATTGCCAGTGCCAGGAAAGTCATGATCTTGTTAAAACTCGTCAAAAATGATTTACCCTCCTTTTGTGCCAGTTAAAGTGAGCACAAACTACAGCCTAGAGGAGAGATTTCCTGCTTTTCATGACAGGTTGTATTGTTTCAGCCCAAAATAACTAACACATGTGTAGCCCAAAGAACTTTATGATTTTAAAAAAACTCAAATGATTTGCACCACAGTTTAAACTCCAGTAATGTGTTTGTGTTTAAGGATTGCTAAGAAAGGGCTTGTTGATTGTGTATCACTGGTCCTGTTCCAAGTCACCGACCTGCCACACACTCCGTGCCCTGTGGGACTGAATGGTTACATCACTCAGTTGCACTGACATCGCACACAGATTTTAGAGCTATTTTCTTTTTTTGAATGTGAGTTTATGTTCATGGAAGAGATATCCACAACTACAATCGAGAGCGTGGGATAGGAGCTTTGCATCACGGAATTGGGGCTTGCGTAGTCTGGAGAATGAATAGACTTTACAAGGAAGCTCTCAGTAGGTCAAATGAAGAGTTAATTTTGGATGCTCTGGACAAATTTAAAAGTATTATTGATATGCAAAGAAAAATATCAGGATTGGAAGCAGGGTTAGGAGCCACACATAACTAAATCACATGTAAAAAGCCAATAAAAACTTGCGAAATGAGGCATGAATGCTTTCTTGTGCCACCAAATATTAGATTATGCAAGTAATCGCAGTAATCCTTTCAGTCAGCGAATTGGAATTCAAGGAGGCACCGAAGGCCAAGTCGTGTCAAGCCGTCAACTCCTTTCGCCAGCTCGTCACTACGCAGTCCTCGCTGTTTGTGATTGATGACCATGGCTTGTACATGACCTAGCCCAGTGAGGAGCTTTCCCAGCACTGACCAACACTGAACACTAAAGGGTTTTACTCAGCTTACGTCATGGTAGAAAGAGCCATAATGTAGCCCAATATTTCTTGAACGTTGATATTTTCTTGCGAGCAAAACAAGTATGCATCTGAGATGGTGAGCTTAGGTCTGGAAGGAATCATAAAACTTACATCTTGAACCGGATGGATTAAGTGGTGAGTTTGAACTTGAGCATGTAAAAAAAAACCTGGGTCGATGCCTCTTTCATGGTTTTGATTTCAGCTGGTGTTTGCCAGGCATTCATCAGAGTTGCAACATAACTTGCATCATGACATTTTCTTAAAGATAAGCCTTCATTCTGCTGGGTTTAATCCCAGCATGGCAACATCGCAACAGCGTCTTCAGGCGCCAACTGTAAGCGTCACACCTGATTTTATTGAAAACTATAATGATTATATTTCATGTACTGTAATTACTACAGTCAAAATATTGTCGTAAAGCCTGAGAAACTGTATGGTGCAGGGTCTAAACAAAATACACACACAAGGAAGGGTTTGTGGATGGAAATACAGTTTGCTTACACTGCAAATGTTGGCTTTAATAATTTCGGTAGAAACGGAGTCATGTTTTTTTTTTTGGCCCTGGACAGACTGAGCTCATGAAGTGGCGTATGTATGACGCCAATTCGTTTGCCATTATTGGCGTGTTATCAAGACGCATAGTCGTTTTTTAGCGTGTTTATTAACGCCGTTTAGCCTCCATTGACTTACATTACCTTGCGATTGTGTGTGAATTGACGCAGTTTCCTAAACCCAACCCCATTCTTCTTTTCCTAAACCCAACCCCATTCTTCTTTTCCTAAACCCAACCCGCGTGTGACGTTCCTAAACCCAACCATAGCCTCGCGATAACACGTAGCCTCGCAATAACACGCCAGGTTGCTTTAGAAAATGCCACCTGGCGTGTATGTTTACGCTGTGAAGTTGCAGACTGCCGTCTGCTGTATAGAGCGTAGACATACACGTGGATAGCTCAAAATGCGTACAGATAACACGCCACTTGGCTTTAGGAAAGTGGCGTGTATGTTTGCGCAAAGTCGGGATGTTACGTTGCCCTGGAATTCTTTAGGTGGAATCACTTAAAGATGACAAATCACTGGCAGAGGATAGAGAGGGAGACAGTGAGATAACAGAGAGGTACTGAGAGTGTGGGAAGGAAAGACAAAGTGAGAGACAGTGGATTGTGCCTTTCTGTCTATGTGAGTGCATGTAAACCTTTTGTGCAGTGGGGGAAGTTTGAGCTCTGAATTATCTACATTGTTTGAAATTCCCATCCCTCTTGTGTCTTGGCAGATGAGGCACAGGCTGGGGTGTCCATGTGGGTGACTGTAAATGAAACATTCCACGCTGAGTTCAGGACGGGGTTCTTCTTGACTCATCGTCCGTCACTGCATAAAGCTCGCTAGTGAAGCAGCCCATTCTTCTGTCCACGGTGAGCCGGGCAGTAAATTCTCAGGGCCCTCATTGTTGAGAGCTCCATCACCTCCCTAGATGCCTCTATCTCCCTAATCCACCTCTTATGAACATCTGCAGTGATGGCCCACAGTGCACGACGCAACAGTGGCTGGAGCGTCTGTGTTCACCTCAGTGACTCTGTAGACAAACTCAAGTGGATTATCTTCAAACATAATCAAAAGTAAACACCTGCATGAGTTTTGCCATTGAATCAGAACAAGTCTCTGTGTGCTCTGCTGAAACTGACAAAATCAGCCCAAAGCCATTCGGACTCAGACAAGCAACTCCTTTTTTTAAACATTTATTCATATAAGGAAATTAAAATTATATTGCTTAGCGTGCAAGCTCTTTTTCAGCAGCTCCTTGCTTCACCTGAGAGCTTCCCATTACAAACGCTATACCGTTGGTTGCTGAGCACCTTTATGGGAACAATTTGGTTTTCAGTGCCTTGGTCAAGGGCACCTGGACGAGGTAAGTGTGAAAATCATTCAAAGATATTCAGATCTATGGGGAATCCAGAGATGTTTTGGGCGTTTGGGTGAAAGATATCTGAAAGTTTGTCTCCGGTGTGAGTCTGGCTCTTAATTTGCAGGTGTTTATGTGGCTAATTCTTCATAATGCATTTTGGAGAGGAGTGAAAAGCTCTCCTTGGGGAGTGAACGGGCCAGGGTAGCCCTCACATCTGAAGAGCGGCCTAATGGGAAAGCAAACACAGTGATTACCATGGCCCCTTTACAAGGAACAGCCTGCACTGAGAGTGGACTGCTGCACCTGAACAAGCATGCATATGTATATATGTGTGTGTGTGTGTGTGTGTGTGTGTGTGCGTGCACGCGCGTGTGCGCATGTGTGCGCATGTGCGCGTGTGTATGTGCATGTGTTCTTGTTGTGCATGTAGATGTATCTTAATGAGTTTATGCACATGTCTTAATTTTGAACACAACATGAGGCTTAGCCTGCCATGGATGGATGCTGTTAAATTCTTGAAACATTTGTATTGTCAACTTTTATATTAGAGATACATTTGCACTCTATTTAGAGCAGCACTTTCCAAATTTCTGTCACATTTACTCATGCAAAAGTGTTTAACGTATGATACATATGATGAGTTAATTTCGATAAAGTGTCTCTCTTTTTTTTTTTTTTTTAAATATTATTGAAACAAGGGCCCCTTTGTTTTCAGAATAATTTTATTTCGAGGAGCCCAATCCACAATCTTGTGTGTATTAGATCCCGAAGCTTAGATGAAGCATGATGCTAGCTTACTTGCAATATATTTGCCATCTTTGAATTTTAAGGAACATTATGCAAGATTTATGTAAAATAACTACTCCTGAATGGACAAAGATGGTCAGGCCTAGAAATTCCTTTTATGTGATGACCTTCAATTAGTAAAATTGAACTGCAAAGTGCAACATAACTTAAAGGTAAAATGGGTTAAAAGCTGTGAAATCATGGTAAAATATGTTCAAGGGGTTGTGAATTTAACATTCTCACCATCAGGGATGCTCTGGTGGCTTACATGGGCGTTTAGGATGCTGGCCATGCACAGTTGGTGCAGGACAGGGGACCTTTAATGCATGTCATCCCTCCACTCTTGTCCCTTTTGTCCTGTCATCTCTCTAGAAGGCAAAAATGGCAGAAGGATGCTGACAAAAATCATCACCATCAAAGTTAAACGTGCACATTTAAAGTGCCCCAAAATGCCTAAAGAGCAGATCCTATTTGTAAGTATATATACAGAGTACAGCCTTATATGCATCAAATGTTTGATAAACTGTCCATTTGCGTGGATTAGTAAATACTTAAACATATAAATCACTACATGTTTATTATATATTTACTTTGTATTTACATATATATTTTATATTAATACCTTTATTCTTTTTTAAATGATTCCCAGCATGGGAGCCCCGTGCTGTGGTGTGCCATGTCTCCTCAGGGACCGAGGCTGTTGCATAGAGGGGCTTTCTCTGCAGCACACGGGCCCTCTTCACTCTGTGTTGACTTAGTAAATTACTTGGGATGTCAGGGCCCAACCACAGCTTATCCTCGGAGGGGGAGGGGGGACGCAGTGTGGCGGTGAGAAAAAGGGGGAGTGTGAGAGAGAGGGAGAGAAATCATTGTAGAGGGCTGGAGTGCAAAATTCAGACACTGAAAGCTTCAGATAGGAGTCCAAGTGTAGGTTTGGGAACAGAAGACCTGAGTCAAGGATGAAATAGTGACATAGGAAAAACTATTTGCGTTGTCTCTACAACAATACATACATACATATAGTTCAGTCTCATGCTTGTTCCCTGAGGATGACCTTTTCAATAAATCAGATGAAAGATTTCAAGTTACTTTGCTACTAGTAAAAACAATTCTCTCTGACAACAGAACTTTATAATGTTGGGAAAAAGCACCAAAAAAAAAAACAATGACCTGTTTCTGAGTTCGGGACTAAATAATACAAAACATGCATACCGGTAATCTTTAATCCCTTTATTGTATGTTCCAGACACAAACTTCTCAAAGTTAATAGAAGAAAGGCCCCTCACATTTTTTCTCCATGTTGTAATGTGTCATTTTTAGAGTGTTGAACCTCACACAAAAAAAGGTTTGTTGGGTATGTTTTTTCCCCTCGCCCGTGTGCAGCCGATCCAGGTGGATGGAGGAGGCCAGTCAGAGAGAGTCCTGCAGGGCACACGGCTGTATGGTATGCACGCTGGGCGCTTAGGGCTGTCTGTGCCGCAGCCTGTCTGCAGTGAGGCGCGCAGACTGCACACCTGTGGCCCCTCTGCTTAGTCCTATTTGCTTTGACACCTCGGATGCTGTCTCCTTCAACAACACATCTTTCATCCTTCCCATCAACCTCACCAGCCTCTCGCCCACCACCGCTCCTTCTCCCCAACCCACACTTTTTTTGTTTCTTTTTGTTAATAACTCCAGCAACTTTAAAAGAAATCCCATTCTTTTTATCTTTGCTCTTTTATTTCTGTCAGTTTAGGCAGAAACATGTATAAAGTTATTGTCATTCCTTGACAGTAGGTTTATATTATCTCAGCTTCCAAATGTGTTGAATTATGGGGTGAAACAGGCTTTATGTCCAATTCATAATGGCCTGGTTCCATCAACGCTTGCACTCAGTGCTATTCTCAGTTCCCTTACACTTCATTGGCTTCTTAAATAGTTTTTCTTTTCCTCATTTTGTTCTTCAAAATCACATTTTCCCCCTTTGTCTGTCCTCAGATCATGCTAAGCCTTTGATAGGGATGATGGTGGCGGGGCATGGGAGCGATGGGGGTGGAGGGTGATGTGTGATTGTGGGTCAGGGTGTCAGTGGCTCCCCAGGACCAGCTCTGAAAGGATGTGACTGAATCCCTGGCCAAGTGAAGAAGAAAAAAATGTTCTCAAAGAAGCACTTTGTGTGCAATCATCAAGCCATGATAGTGCCACAATCACCTTGTCTAATTTGTCATAACATGCTTCGCCATTTGTTGACATCCCACTATTTGGCCACGCCTCTGCAGGTCTTTGGGTCTGAGTAAGAACCTGATTGGGAGTAATGGACTGGCCTTGGCATATAAACAGCAAAGTCACTCTTGTCGTCTGTTAAGTGCAGTACAGCACACGTAAATACAATTTAAGAACAAAAGAATCAAATACTAAAATTTATATCTAATTTTGCAGACTTCAATGTATGTTTTTTCCCCCAGTAAAATCCGGTATTCGCCTAAAATATAAAGCTGCTGTTGTTAAAAAAACTTTGCTTATGTTTGGCATTGAAGGAAGAGGGGGGGGGGGACTTCATAATCTAGGCAAAGTAAGTGTATTAATATCTTTCAACGAAAATGTATTCAAAGTTTACATAAGACATTAAAAGACATGTAAAGGAAATGCAAGGCAATATAAAAAGAAAATACAGGATTTGGAAGAAGTAAAATAAACTTGAGAATAAAATGGAATAAAACAGAACGAACAGGAAAAGGAAAATGACAGTTGCAATGCAGTGCCAAACAGACATGTTTTTAACCCTTTGAAACTTAATTTGAAAGATGTGAGAGTTGAGCTAGCCTGGTTGACACCAGAACCTTCTCAGATGTAACTGAGAGTGGGTCTGGGCAAGGTTCATTCACAGCCCATTTCCAAAGGGGCGTCACCAACAGACGCCGCTCAAAAGCCTATGGGCGCAATTGGATAGTTCTTCATCCAATCAGACCAACGATCTGGGTGACATAGCAGCGACAGCGGCATCAACGTGTTGCTGCGCTTCGGTGGCCGCCATGTTGAATATAAACAAAAAAATCTGCTTGTCTTCGCTACGCTATCATCATCGTGTAACAACGGTTGTGATTGGTAACCTGACTCCGCCAGATGGATTGCTTCGCATTTGCTCGGCATATCCATCGTTGGCGAACTTTTGGGAAGGGGCGAAAATACTGGTTAGCTGATTGGATAAACCATCTGTCTATCACCACCTATGTTGGTGATAGACGGGCCAAATCAACCAATCAGATCAAAACCAGTTGGGAGAAGAGCAAAAACATCTTTTCCTCCGAGAAAAGCCTCCAGTGCCATTTTTTGCTCTTCTTTCAATGAAGGAATACTTTCTAATTCGGATAAAACTTGCGCGATAGCTACGCGTGGAAGCTGCCATGTTGTTTAGACTAACAGTTGCTTCTCGTTGCGTCACACCTAAACCCGCCTCAAAACCAATGCTGATTGGTCGGTCGTTTGGCGAACGGCTCCAAATTTTCTCTATCTCAAGATGCCACACTGATCTTCGAGTAGAAAACTGGAGCTCGCGAGATCAGGATGGTCTCATGAGGCTATGTGATTGGTGCCTCAATTTGGAAAAATTGGAAATGGGCTTGAATGGGCTATGGCCAGACTGACTTGCAGAGAAAATCTCAAATTTGCCGGAAGTTCGTCAGGGTTTTCCCAGGCTAGAGTTGAGCAGAAGTTTTCTGGGAGTTTGTTCCCGATGTGTGGTACATAAAAACTAATGCTGATACTCCATGTTTAGTTTTGACCTTAGAGACAAACCCATCCCAGATTATCTGAATAGTAATTATCAGGAAAGTATCTTGGCCCTTAACCATTTGGTGCTTTATAAAGCATTAGAAGCATTTTAAAACCAAGTGATACACAGGAAGCCAGTGCAAAGATCTGAGAACTGAAGGGATGTGGGCCACTTGCTTGTTTTTCCTGAGGACTCTAGCAGCAGCGTTCTGAATCCTGGCCTGATTGACCTTTTAGAGTAGTCGAGTCCACTACTGGTGTAGACACATATAGCCGACGGCCGACCGTTGACACAAAACCCCGTCGATATGATCAGTCGCGTCCCCGAGGTCCAAAAAACTGCCTCGGGACACATTAAAAAGACAAGAGGAGACGAGACGTAATACGCCGCCATAAAAGCAGGCGGCGCTAATCTGTAATGTCGCCCAAGAAATGAAAACCGGCAGCTGATTGGACGAACAGGTCACATGGGTTTGTTTTCTCCGGATATTCAGACCTGGACTGTCATGGCGGCTCGTTCAGAATACGATCCCATATTGTACTAAAATAGTTCACTGAAATAGGCCATGCAGTTGCTGAATCTGTCTTCATTTCAGCTCAACAAAGGTCAGTTTAAAAGATTTTCATCAGATTTTGAGAGTCACCTCATTCCGCTAGTCATTTCCGGGTGAGTCCCGACGGCCCTGCCGCCGACCGAACATGTCAGGTCGGCCAAAATGAACGCCGACAGCCCCCCAGACGGACGACGGCACGGGACACACCGAACCGATTTGAGTCACTGACCTCGCCAGACTGTCCCACGGCCGATAATCGGCCTGATGTGTCCCGGCCCTAAAGATAAATGTACGGACAAGTTTTTCTAAGACTTGCCGAGACATAAGTCCTTTCCTTTCCTTTCCTTTGTTTCTTGATCTAACCCCAGTCCCACTCTCAGGGCTACAACAGCCAGATCTGAGGCAGCTTCAGTAAAATGGCGGGTCTTTGCTCTGATACAGACATTCAAAACTAATGCCATTTAAGTAGCCCTCTGACACTGGACATTCACATAACCTGACTTCTAACGTTTTTTAAACTGGTGGAGTGGAGAGGGGGAGGGCGGCAACAAGAGCCTCTTTCAGGGGCATTTCAGCGCGGATTACAGCGGCTGACTGCTCCCCACGTTTGAACAATGTGGCCACAAGGCCTTCATGATTTGTAGCTTTACTGGATGCGGCAGATCAAATAAATCATTAAATCACCTTATTCACCATTGAAAAAAATGAGGGAGAAAGATTAGAGCAGCATGAGAACCATATGCAGAGACAGGAAGGAAGAAGGAGGGGCAGAGGAGGAGATATGTTTTCTGTCTTACTCACAAATATTACATTTAGCATTCATGTGACAAGCTAGAATTTGGGTAGATTCATATTTTGCTATAGAAGAATTTGACTTCAGCCCAATAAAAGTGCAACATTTATAAAGCGGTAGTTTTTCAACAGAGGGCACCATACTTAAATTCCAGATGCCGAGTTAGTCAGAGTATGCAGGATTGATGAAGGAAAGAATCTTGAGATGTGTTTACTGTTGGCCTGTCAAGTTTCTTTCCTGTTGCTTCTGGCTCGTTTGTAAGCTGTATAATTTAGTGATCTATTAATCTACTTCTGTGTTCTTCTGGTGATGTGCAGCGAGTGACTGGAGGAGAGTTATGTGATGAGTCGCTGCTTTGTCCCGGACTTGTTTTAAGCTGGAGCTCAGCAGTCAGACTCTTTCAGGGAAAGTACAAAGCCCTGCCTGGTGGTCTGCACACATGCCTGGATGATCTGCCCAAAACACGCTGGATGGTGGGGTGGCAGAGACACACCTGCTTTGTCAACACCATCTTCCTCACTACTGCGGACAACTGAAAATACATCCTCTATAATTGCAAAGACTCTAAGTCACCATAGATTTGAAGTAGGATCGGTTTCAGAATACCAAATACTTCATCTGAATACTAAAGGGAAAGAACACTGAATTTGATCCAGGTGTGGAGATCATTTCCTGTTGTGTTGTACTTGACAAGTTTAGTTTGTTGCATCAGCTAAAGCAGGGGTGGCGAACCTGTGGCTCTTGAGCCGTATGCGGCTCTTTGACTGCTCCTTTGAGGCTCTTACTGTGTGGCTGGGGGCTGTGTTATTGGTGGATTTTTTTTTTTACTTTTTGAAACATTTCAGATAAGTAAAAAAAAAAAAAAGCATTTGAATGCATCTGCCAATACATTTGCCAATTATTTTAAAATAAAAAAAAAAACGCAGCAGAGTTTTTTATGGACAGACTCTGCAACCTGAGGAAAAAAAGCGGCCACAGATCACCTTCCTCATTAACCCTTTCACTGCTGAATCAGATTGTTTGAAAGCCCCTATAGTGACAAATGAATGAAAGAGTCACTTCGAGTGGCCACAACAGAGTACAACCAGACCTAAAAAGGATTGTGGATAACAAAGACTGTCAGGTTTCCCACTGAGTCAATCTAAGTAAGAAAAAAAACCTATGAAAACTGCTATGTATTATGACTTATTAGCATTAGATCTGGAAGTCACTGTTGCTGTTGTAATGTGGACGTGCATGTGTTGTGTGGCTTTTTGCTATGGTTTGTGTTTTTTTTGTGGCTCTTTATGCTGAACTGGTTGGCCACCCCTGAGCTAAAGCAATGTAATGTATCCTTGGAAATGAAGACAAAATAAAATAATTAAAGGAAAATATATAAAAAGTGAAATAAGCAACAATAAAGATATAAACAGTAAATCTGTAGTATGTACCATTAAGACCATTTTAGTGCCGACTTCATGATTACATCACAGTGTTGAGCCTGGACCGTGGGATGTTTAAAAGCAATTGTTCAGAAGATCGGAGTAATCTTGGTGCAGAGTATTGGGTTATAACGTCTGAAATGCAAGAGGGTGCCATGGAGGGCTTTAAATGTGATTAGGAGGATCTTGAACCGAATTCTGAAGCATACAGGAAGCCAATGTAAGTCGGCCATAATGAAGGAAATGTGCTCTCTTTGTTTAGTGTTTGTCAGAAGTCTGGCTGCCGCATTCGGAACCAATTGAAGTCGAGCAATTGCAGACCTGCTTAAACAGGAAAATATGGAGTTACAATAATCCAGGTGATAAGAGATAAAAGCATGAACGATTTGCTTTGCGATAGTCTTAGGCAAAGCTGAACTGATTTTGGCAATATTTCTCAGTTGCAAAAAACTAGACTGAACCAATTTCTTAATGTCATGATAAAAATTCAGGTTTTGATCAAACACACCAAAATTTCTAACAGATGGTTTTTATTCCCTGCTAAATACCCGAGGTATGGACTTTTACTATTGGTATGGGCCACTGACCAAGATTTCTGTTTTGTCCATCTTCAGCTGTTCACATTCAAGCTAACAATTGCTGTATAAAATCTACAACCGAGGCACCTCATGGTGGAGGGAAAAGTCAGAGGATCACAAAAGTAAATAGGATTAATCATCTGGGAAACACGAACGCATACAAATTGTCAATTCATTAAAGTGGCCATATTATCCTCATTTTCAGGTTCATAATTGTAATTTGAGATTGTATCAGAATAGGTTTACATGGCTTAATTTTCAAAAAACACCATATTTTTGTTGTACTGCATATTGCTGCAGCTCCTCTTTTCACCCTGTCTCAGGTCTCTGTTTAAGCTACAGAGTGAGACATCTCAACTTCTGTAAGATCTTTGTTAGCAGTCGCACATGCGCAGTAGCTAGGTAAGGATTACATGAGCTAGCTAGCTGTTTCTCCAACTTTGGCCTGTACGAGGCTGGGGGTTTATTTAGATTAGGGTGAATTTGTGTGTGTTGTAGCAGTGTTTTGCCATTGAAAACAAGCTAGCATGCTAATGGTTAGCCCCCTAGGCCCCTCGTTTCGGCTAGTGACGTAGAAAGCCGTGCAGATTTTGACCAGCTCACCCGGAGACTGAAGGCAGGACACATTCAGAAACCCGTATCCCCCCCATTAAAAACAGCATGGATGTTTTTTTTTCAAAGTTTGTATGCGTGTGGAAGGACCAGAGACACAAAATAACACCCAAATCCCAGAAAAAGTGTTTTTTCATAATATGGGCACTTTAAGTAGATGCTGAGATATTTCACCTAAGAGAAGACTTTGACCTAGTGGTAGCGCTACACAAAAAGTTAGCGGCATAACAAAGTAAGTAGGATTAAACCTCTGGAAACCTTGTACAGAATTAAATAACAATCCATGCAATAGTTGTTGTGATATTTCAGTCTGGACCAAAGTGGTGGACCGGTCGGCCGACCAACCAGCAGACCTATGAAGCAGCAATGTATACATTTTAGCTATTTAAGCTCACATCACATTCACATTACAATGACATATTCAATTCAAAATGTACTGCTTCAAGTATTTGCAAGAAATCTTTGACACCTCACCTGTGTTTTTTCCTTTTTTTTGTTTGTGGTATCTCAGAAACCAGAAGCCTGTGACATTCCTCCAGAACATCCACCTGGATACCGGAATGACCCCGCTAATCACCTTTGACCCCTCAGAGACTGGAGTCCCACCACCTGAGTGGTGTGTTGTCCCCCGGTGTTCACCTGATGTTTGGATAGACTAACTGCTTCTCAAAAGAGAAGAGACATGGTGGGGCAGGTCACCAAAGAGAGAGCAAAACAAAGAGTCAGATTTCACAGACCCTCTATCAATCAAACATCTTAGAGGCACAATCACGCTCACTACAGGAATCCCAGCGGCTTCAAAGGTAAACCTGTGAGGGACTTATCTTCGCTTCTGAACATGGGAGATCAGCAGCAGTGTTTATTGTTTTTTGTTGCTACTTGACACAACCTGAGGATGTTAGTAAGACTGTGGCGCATTTACCAATATGGAATGAATTCAGCGTAAAAAATAATAGTGCAGAAAATGGATCCTTTGTCTTCCATTTCTGCAAAGTAATACTTAAGACTGCGCAGCAAGCATGGGCAAGCTCTCGTACATTCCCAAACATAAATTAGCAGGACAAATGAATTCACCTACTGTTTGTGCGTGTTACCAAATGCTACCATGTCTGCTTTGTATACAGCACGCTGAGTCAATGACTGGACTGAGATATAAGGGCATTGTTCTAGTGTGAAAATCAACAGGGAGGATTGTGTTGAAGGTTGATCTGTGACTGATTCAGCTTGTTCAGAGAGGCTTAGCGTGGAGTTTCCACATTTACCAGACCACAGATTCAGCTGCCTCTTAAAGCTGCTTAGCAGGGTGTTTGGGAGCATTTTACTCTAATTTGTGGCCTGTTTGTGAAAGTGTGTAAACCTACAGAGTTGTTTTGAACGGTGTAATAATCTTTCTTCATTTATAGGGACAGATTCCTGTTTTCAGATGCTATAATCTCTCCACGCCACGGCTGAGATTGATGGACCAGTTTGCTTTGAAACGCTCCACAGAGGATCTTTGGAGAAACTGTTTATTGATATACTCGTCCGTCCGTGGCTACGTATGGAAGTCTGTTTTCCTCCCCACCACCTCAGCCACCCCGTTACTCCCACCCATCCACCCACCACCCGCCTCGCCTGTGCACCTGTCTGTAGCAGGCAGCTGTGGGTGGGCGGGTCTTGGCTGTCAGTGGAACATTCCAGAGGAGAAGTCACCCCGTTAATCCCTTGAGTTTAGGCCCGACAGCCCCCCCCCCCCCCACACCCCCACACCCCCACCTCCCTCCCTTACTACCTCCAGTACCCCTCATTGCCTCTCTCCCTTTCTCCCATCGTTGCCCCTTCCTCATTGCCCTCTCAGCCCTGGTCAGGCTCAAATGGGATACTGCTATGTCAAAGGTAGACACTGTGAGACTGAGATTAAAGGACGAGCACCCCCCATATGCACACCCCCCCTCCAGCTCCCAGGCCCAGAGGTTTTAATCCCTCCAAATATTCAAGAATGAAAGCAAATATTGTTACGGTCAGGTCTGCAGGCTTGTTTGAAGGGAAAAGGCTACGTGGACACATAATACATCGCTGTAGCTTTCTAAAGATTTGTTGTTTCTCAGTCATCTACTCTAAGTTTTTACACTATGTTACAAAAACATCATGTGAAATTAGTATAATTCACATGTTGAATGCTTTACACATTTTCAGAATTTTGCTTTATATTCTGTGATAGTGTGTCTTAGTGGGTGTTTGGAGGTGTGAAGGCCATGCACACATACACATCTCTCTCTTGTCTACTGGAAATTTCACTCCTCTAATTGCCCATATCACTCTCTCAGTATCACGTTTTTTTTTTCTCTCCCACTGTCTATTAACTGTGATTCAAACAAGAGTCTCTTTATCACCCCGGGTAATTCTGATGTCAAGCCAGATTCAGAACTTGGCAGCCACCCCATTCAGCTGGAACACATAAATGAGAAAAGCTGCACAATTCACCCTACGAGCACAGAAGACAACGTTCCCTTCGGTTGTTTTTCCTTAACACTGCAGACACACTATCTCGAGCGTAACATTTTATCTTGCTCGGTTGGCCAGTTTGGCAGGGAAGACTAAATGCTGTTTGTGTCCATCTCAAGCAAGAAAGGCTGATATAGCTGTGTAGCAGTCTGGACAACAACAGTAGTTGCTGTGCATTTTATGCACTGAAGAGGAAAATTTCAGCTGAATGGCCTGGTATAAGCAAAAATGTACAGTACTTTGAAGGAGTACATTGATGATGATTCAACATTTGGGAAAATAGACTTTTCCACTTTCTTTTCAAGCAGTAAATGAAAAAATTAATACCACTCTGATGTCTGTATGATAAATATGAGATAGCTTAGCATAAAGATTGAAAACAGGGGGAACAGCTAGCTTGGCTTAGTCTAAAGGTCTTCCAGCATCTCTTAAGCTCTCTAAATAAATCTTTATATCCCGTTTGTCTAATCTGTACAAATAAAACAAAATGTAAAAAAAAAAAGTGGTGGTTTTTGCGGGGGTTACGTGTGGAACTATTTCTTAGCCAGGAGCAGTAACTTATAGAGTCTCTGCTGGTGACCCAGCCAAGAAGTAGTCCCGCACATAAACTCCTGCAAAAGCACAACCTGTCGTTTTAACACATTGGTTTTGTATGGATTAAACACACACGATATATCATGTTAATGAGTGATATTTTCAGTTCCTTGTAGCAGGATTTTGTTACCTTTAGACAGAGCCAGAGCTAGTCTTTATGCTAAGCTAATTGACAGATGACTGTAGCCTTAGGCTATATTTATTGTACAGGCATGTCAGTGGTCTCAATCTTTTCATCTAACCGCAGACAAGAAAGCAAATATGCATATTTCCAAAAACATCAAACTATTGACTACCCATAACCAGTGTTGTAATGTAACTAAATACAAATTCTTCGCTACTGTACTTAAGTAGAATTTTCATGTATCTGTAGCCTACTGTCCTTCGTTATTTTTATTTCCTCAAACTTTTACTTTTACTCCACTACATTTCCTAAATAAAATGTGTACTTTTACTCCACTACATTTTCCAGAACAAATTTGTTACACTGGAAAAAAGCCAGTTTGTTGCCAAGCACCTGCTGCAGGCTCTGCCGCCATGGTAACAGACGATGACCACCTCGACGACAGTGGTGATGTAGATAACATTATCATAGGGCAGCATGGTGGCCCAGTGGTTAGTGCTGTGGCCTCACAGCAAGAAGGTTCTGGGTTCAAATCCAGGCCTTTCTGTGTGGAGTTTGCATGTTCTCCACGTGTCTGCGTGGGTTTTCTCTGGGTTCTCAGGTTTCCCCCACCACTAAAAATATGTTCCCCTCCCCCTCCCTAACTGATGCAATATGCAAGTTAGCTGATGTGTGGTGAGTGTTCTGGCGTCTGGCATCGTAAGGTGTTGTATGGCTGCCGTGCATCACCCAGGTGGGTGCTACACAATAGTGGTGTTAGAGAGCAGTCCCCACCCCCCCTCCCCCAAATGTGCTTTGAGTGTCTATGATAAAGCATTATATAAATGTAATAAATAATAATACACACCTTTGGCCATGAAGTTCATAATTTGTTTTTTTTTACTTTTACTTTTAATACTTAAGTACATTTGATTTCAGAAAATGACTTTTGATACTTAAGTACAGTAAATATAAAGTATTATTCTAAAAGGAGACTTTAACTTCTACCAAAGTCATTTTCTGGTAAGATACTTGTACTTTTTAAGCTACCAAAGTCATTTTCTGGTAAGATACTTGTACTTTTTAAGCAAGTATTGCTTTCAAGTACTTTATACAAGACTGCCCATAACAAATAATAATATAATATAATATATAAATATATAATTTTGAGAGAGAGATAAAGTTCGTGAAAAGGCTCATTGTGTGAGTGCAACACTTAACACCCCTTGTTTTACTTTTGCATGTGGTACATTAAAAAAGTCACACCTCCTCTAGCAATTCATTTTCTTGAGTGTTATGGCCGGTGGTGTCCTGTGGTGCTGGCTGAGCTGCTGGGGTGTTTTGGCCACACCAGGGGAAGCAGTAAGAGAGTGAGAGAGGGTCTCAGGGTGCAGGCCGTCCTCATGCTGTTTACCCACAGACCAGAGGCCCTCAGAGGGCCAGGGGGAAGCCGCGGCTGGGCCGGAGGCTGTTAAAGCCCTGATGGCTTTTGACAGTAATTTCTTCATGAGTCTACAACCCACGGGGCCTGCCAGTGGTGAGATCGGGTGCCTCCTCTTGCCCATTAAAGCACACAAACTGTGCCCACAAATCCCGCTCAATGGTATCTCTGTGCTCAGGTAGTGTGTTTGTGCATGTGTGAGTGAAGTGAGGACGCAGGACTGAGGAGCAGGAGAGGGGGAGGCTCGCCAATCATGAGACAGTCCTGGTAACCGGGCCAAAAGGTTTGGATGCTTTTCTTCAGCTACTCCATCAGTTCAGGCAAGAGTCCAAGCCATCAGGGGAACATATTCGGAAAACCATGCCTTGACATCCAGCCAAATCGTAAAAGGTGTTTACGTGCATCTCAGCCCAGGGGAGTAGAAATCACACATGACAAGGGTTTAGCATTGTGTTGGGGTGGAGGTTGGAGCAGTTGAGCGGCTGGCTAGAGGTTTAGGTGAAGGTTGATGAGTTTGTTGGACGAGGAGAGCAGCAGTAAGGTGTAGCTTCTGCGCTGCAACACCTGTAACCAGCACAGCCACATTAATGTAACAGATTGCATGGCTGTTTGGGAAAAGCAAATGTTATTCTGGGCATGGTGCTAACATCACCTTCAGGGGGATTTAGTCCAGGAACATGTGTGGAAATTAGGGATGTTGCAAAAAGATGGGAGCTGAATTGTGAATTTATAATTAAGAGATGTTGTTGGAACACCAAATGGATTTAGATGCATATAAAGGCTTGGTAACAGTATACTTATGAGCTGTTTTTTTTCTATGGGATAAAAACCTGTATATCCCTCCTGCATAGCACTTGTTGCTTCAGATTTAACTTGTTCTTTGCTGTGGGTGGAGAAAGTGCTTAAGAAGGCCATAGGTTATCCATCTCTAATCCACCGTTTTAGAGCAGAGAGTCATAACTTCTCCGCTGTGTTCCCCTGGGGTGTTAAAACCAGACCATTGGGCAGGCTTATATCACAGAAAGGAGACTGATGTGTTAATCATAAATTAGAGGCTATGCCTGACTGAGCAGGTCAGTCTGAGGTCAGTTGCTAAGCCCTATAGGGGACTTTCTGTGTGAAAAGCCACAGCTTACCACCACTTAGTAGCCCCAACATAATCAGGCAGAAACAATGTACAGTGTCCATAGCCGAACATTGTTCTTAAAGAAAGAATCCATTCAGATCTCACTGTTTAAGTGTATGTTTACTGTATACATGTAAGTACACATTATGCATATGCACGTTCACACACATACGCACTGGCTCATATAACGCCCTTTTAATGGGCACTCATACTACACGCACAGCCAAGATTTGTCCATTTATCTGTCTTCAGTCTACGTTTTGCTATCCATTTTTTTCAATTCTAAAATGTTGCCTCAGGGGAATTGGCAAGCTGTCTGAAAATGGGATGATACACAACCTTTGCTATGTATGACTAATACTTGGCTCATAAAGACTGTGTCAACAAGGTGTTTTATGAAAGACACAGCAAGAAAACACTAAACGGCAAAGACATTACAAGATTTATATAACGAGAAGGAAAATATGGACAACTAATTGGATTAGAGAGAAACAAAAGAACTTGCTGTCCCAATTAGCCTTTGACACATTAAGACTGGCAGACCCACAGAGAACACAATGTATTAAAGAGTTCTTTATTTCTAATAAACATGAATATATGTGAACATGTAGGACTTTTTTTTTATGATGTATGTTTAAAACATTCTTGCAAACTGCTGTACAAAGCACGATAAGAGATGCTATAGGTCAGTACATGAGAGATGGCATGGTCTAAGTTATTGTAGCAAACTATTCATATATCCACATTACCATCATCGACGTGAGAAGAAAAGTACACTGGGGGAAAGGAGCACAAAATGCAACATCAAAAATGAAAACTTGTACAACTCTGAAAAGTATAATTTTTAGACACACAAAGGACACATACATTGTATGTGTTAAATAAGTTTTGTTTGTCAGGACATAAAAAGCTAACTACATCATTCACAGATTCAGCAGTCTGTTTAAATACCTTATTTCTACAAAGTGAATTTACATTATTTTTTTTTAAAGTACAAAGTGCAAATACTATGGTTTCCATTATTGCCGATTGGTAAGGGCAGATTCTCCTTGTGGGAGGGGAAATCTCAGATGTTGGCTTAGCCTTGCTTCTTCGAGGGATTCTGAGGAGAAGAAATTAAAGTGATATCAGTTTGACACATGTTCTTGTTTCTTTGCACTTAAGCTGAAGTTTTTTTAATGACTGTATATTCCTGACTCGGTCACCGCTAACAGAAATTAAACAATATTACAGTCAGTAGATGTGACACCAATTTCTCTTATATACATTTTTCCACTGGTATGGGATGAGTGGTTTACTTACTAGTTTACTGGAAGATAAACCCTCTACTGGTTTGGCCCCTGTGAGACAAAAAACTCATATAAACCTCAACAATCAAAATATGCAGAATAATGCAAGTCAGTCCCTCCATAAAGGAATATTAACCCTTAGTGTTGCTACACTTGTCATGCTGTCACAATGATACCAGAGGAAGATTTACCACTCAAAATTCTTAAATTGTTTTCAAACAATGGGTCTTTGATTCAAAACATACCGTATTTAGACAAGAGCAGGCTTCTCGTGTCTATTCCGCAACCAATTTTTACAGCTCAAGTGATAGAAGTTACTAGCAAATTTTTATGAGCTATATTATTACAATTAGTTCCATCAGTTGGTTAAAGACTTTCTGGACTTTTCAGTGTTTCTGGCTAAATGAAAAACCTACAAAGGGGTTTTAAAAATGCATTTGATGGCTACATAAATTATATCATGCTAATTCAGTGCTACAATGATGCAAAATCCTTTCCTTACACTTTGCTCCTGTACAAACATCAAACTTTTATCAGACTTCCTACAGCCCCATGTGCGCTGCTTCAGCATGTGGACAAATCCAAAGCTTGCCCATGCCTAGTTATAGTTGCTAAACTGTGATTGGACATTTGCTGTTTGGGGGAGGGTGTTAGTGAACGATCAATTATTAAAAATCATGTAGCGCTGATACTAATTTACCATCTGACTACCATGTAGGGTTGGATATTGTTTTTTTTCCGATACCAGTGCTAAAACGATACTTTTAAAACGGTGCTGGTGCCTAAACAGTGCCTGAACCATGAAGGTGTTGTTTCTCCGACTGCGGCAGTGGCCATGGTATCTTGAAAAGTGCAGCTTATTATATATCCATGGGCTATACGGTGTCTTTAGCTGCAGACTCTTTCACGTCCCGGTGTTAGAATCATTTTGAGTTAAATACAGCCACAGTTTAGACCGTTTAGCTTCAAGCTTTAACTGTGTTTAAAGCAGCTTCTAGCTAACGGTAGGCTAACCTGCTGCCAATTATGCTTCAGTTGCCTGTAAAGGCTGTTTCGGACCACCAGAGGGAAGCGCAGGCATTTAAGTGAAGTTTAAGAAATAAGGCACCGAAATCTGCGTTGCCATCCACTCTAGTAGATGCTGGTCGTATGGGAACCGATGCCGGGTTTTTCGGTACCCAAACCTACTGCCATTATCATTATATTTTATCCACCAATATGCAAGTTAGAAGACTGATTTGGTGCAGGAGAACACATTT